>NC_135340.1:6364332-6664332 GCF_023851605.1 Tamandua tetradactyla | reverse complement strand
ACTATGGAGGCAAGAAAGCAGTGGGTTGGGTATTTAGAGTGCTGAAAGAAAATAACTGTAACCCAAGAATTTTATATCTGGTGAGTCTTCTTTCAAAAATTGAGGGGAGATTGACATTCCAGATATAAGATGCAGGAGTTCATCTCCACTAGACATATCTATGAGCAAGGCTAAAGGGAGTTCTTCATATTGCAAGGAAAGGACCATAGACCGTGGTTCAAAGTAGAATAAAGAAATAAAGACCTGTGGTAAAGTAACCATTTAGGTATTTACAAATGCGAGTACCGCTGTAGTGTATTATTCAATATGTAACTCCAAATCTTATTTCCTACAGTTGCTAAAATACAAATGCATAAAAAGTAATGATAAATCTGTCATTTGATATATACACTGTACACAGATATAATTGGTAATAAGTACAAAAAAGGTGGGAGGCAGAGGGTAGTAAGAAAATATATGTGTATGCATCTGATGTTATATTGGTATCAAGAAAAAAAGACATATTTAGGATGTTAAATTTTAGACTGATGGCAACCACAGGGAAAAGTAGATGAAAATATGTCTAGATAGAAAAGAGAAGGCACTCAGTTTGGTACAACTAAAAAAATCAAATAAATATAAAATAGACATTAATGAAAGAATGGAGAGTAAAAAATATATAAAATATAGAAAGGTTAAGACAGAAGAAATTCCTGTATTATCAGTAATGTCTTTAAGTGTAAATGGATTACTCTCTCTATTCAAAAGGCAGAGATTGGTAGAATAGAAGGAAAAGCATCACCCAACTATTTGTTGTCTGTGACAGACTCATCTTAAGTTTAAAGATACAATTTGGTTGAGAATGAAAGGATGAAAAAAATGTGTCATGCAAGTAGTAACCAAAAGAGAGCTGGGATAGCTTTACTAACATCAGATCAAATAGACTTAAAATCAAAACAGTTATAGGGGACAATTATGGCCCATATATACTGATAAAGGGAACAATGCATCAAGAAGATGTAACAATTTTAATTATATACACACTACTAGCAGAGCCCCAAAATAAGTGAAACAAATGCTGACAGTTTGAAAAAAGAAATAGATTGTTCTACATAAATAATAGGGGGACTTCAATACTCCACATTCAATAATGGGTAGAACATCTAGTCTGAAGATTGATAGGAAATATAAAACTTGAACAATGCTCTAAAACAATTAAACCTAACGTACATATATAGAACTCTTTACCCAACAACAACAGGGTAAAGAAGGCACTGTGAACCATTGTAATACCATAAATTAGATGACCTTGATGAAACAAAGCCTCAGAAATATACAAACTACCTACATTAACTCAAGAGGAAATATAAGATATCAACAAACCAATTACTACTGAGGAGATTGGAAGTAATCAAAAACATTCCAAAAATCCCAGAACTGGATGACTTCCAGGGAGAATTATTCCAAACAATCCAGGAAGACAATTACAATTCTACTCAAACTCTTCAAAAAAAGTGAAGAGGAAGGAAATCTTCCTAATTCATTCAGGAGGCAAACATCATCCTCATACCAAATTCACATACAGATACCACAATAAAAGAAAAGTACAGACCAGTATTTCTCATGAATATATATGTAAAAATCCTCAACAAAACACCAGCAAATTGCATATTAAAAGAATTATACATGATCAAATAAGATTTATCCCTGATTTGCAAGGATGGTTTAACATAAGAAAATCAGTTAATGTAATACACCACATTAACACAATGATGGATAAAACCAATTGATCATCTCAATTGATACAGAAAAGGCATTTGGCAAAATCCAGCACTGCTTCTATATAAAAGCACTTAGAATACTAGAAATAGAAGGAAACTTCTTCAACTTGATACAAGGCATATATGAAAAGTCCCAGGCTAACATCCTACTTAATTGTGAAGGAATGAAAGCTTTCCCTCTATGATCAGGTAAAAGACAAAAATGTCCACTGTCACCACTCTTATTCAACATTGTATTGGAAGTTCTCACAGAGCAATTAGTCTAGGAAGCAATAAAAGACTTTACTTCTTTCTAAAGGAAGAAGTAAAACTTTCCCTATTTGTAGATGATATGATCCTATATGCAGAAAACCCTGAGAAATCAGTAATAAAGCTCCAAGAGCTAATAAGCACATTTAGAAAAGTGGGAGTTACAAGATCAACACCCAAAAATCAGTGGTATTTTTATACACAAGCAATGAACAATTGGAAGCAGAAATCAAGAAAAAAAAATTCCATTCACTAAATTCTATTTAGCTGCTACTAAAAATTCATTTAGTAGCGACTAAAAGAATCAAATACCTAGAAATAAATCTAACCAAAGATGTAAAGGACTTGTACCTAGAGCCATAAAACATTCTTAAAAGAAATCTTAAAAGACCTAAACAAATGGAAAGATAGTCCATGTTCATGGTTGGGAAGACTAAATATTGTTAAGATGTCAATATTACCCCAAGCAATTTATAGATTCTATGCAATCCCAATCAGATATCCAACAACCATCTTTGCAGAATGGAAAATCCAATTATCAAATTTATATGGAAGAGTAAGTGGTTTCAAATAGTGAAAGCTGCCTTGAAGAAGAATGAAGTCGGAGGACTCACACTTCCTGAACTTAAAGCACTTTACAGTTATCAAAACAGTGTGTAGTGGCACACGGACGATATATAGACCAATGGAATTGAATTGAAAGTCATTTACGGCCAATACGGAAAAAATAGTTTCTTCAGCAAATGGTGATGGAAAAAACTGGATCTCCATTTACAAAATAATTCTAAAAAGGAAGACTTCTACCTCACACCTTACACAAAAAAATCAACTCAAAATGGATCAAAACCTAAATATAAGAGCCAGAATTATCAAATTCCCAGAAGAAAGCATCAAATGCATCTTCAAGACCTTGTGTTCAGCAATGGTTTCCTAGCCTTTACACCCAAAGCACAAGCAATGAAATAAAAAAATAGATAAATGGGACATTATGAAAATTAAAAAAACTTTTTCATCTCACAGGACTTATCATGAAAATGAAATGACAATCTACATGGTCGGAGAAAGTATTTGGAAACCACATATCTGATAAAGGTCTAATATCTAGAATATATAAATCATCGTCTTAAAAAAAGGAAAATAATCTGATTTAAAAATTGGCAAAAGTCTTGAATTGACATCTCTCTAAAAAAGAGATATAAATTGCAAGAAAGCATATGAAAGGATTTAACATCATTAGCCATTTGAAAATGCAAATCAAAACCGCAATATGAAATCATATCACACCCATTATAATGACTGCTATTTAAGAAAAAAGAAAAAAAGAAAAAAAAAAGCAGTGGAGAGAATGCAGAGAAATAAGAATACTCTTTCATGATTTATGGCAATGTAAATCAGTATAGCAACTTTAGAAGACTTGAACAGATATTTGCACACTGACTTCATAGCAGCATTATTCACGATTGCCAAAATATGGAAGCAACCCTACTGTCCATCAATTCATGAATGGATAAAAAAGATGTGGTATACATACGATGCAATATTATGCAGCCTTGAAAAGGAATGAAGTCCTGATACATGCAATGACATGGATGAACTTCGAACACATAGTGTTGAGTGAAATAAGCCGGACACAAAAGATAAATATTTTCTTATCTTACTGGTATAGGTTACCAGAGGGATGGAATGGGTATAGGGAATGGGAAGTTAGACTGAAAATGCACAGCATTCCTATTTGGAATGATGGAAATGTTTTGGTACTGGATTGTGGTGTTGGTAATCCAACAGTGTGAATATAGTTAACACCACTGATATATATATATATATATATCTGAATTTCATTAAATGAACTGATGTAAGATCATATATATAGCAACAGAATAAAATAAAAAAAAAAATCCATGGAACCACACTATGCAAACAGTGAGCCCTAAGTTAAACCATGGTCCAGAGTTAATGGTACAATTATTGAAATGCAGTGTCATCAATTGTAACAAATGTATCACACAATGTAAGGTGTTAATAACTGGGTGGTATATGGAAATGCTGTATTGTAAGCATGATTCTGTAAACCCACAACTTCTCTAATGAAGAAATTAACGTAACCATATAATATTTTGCTAAGGAAATGAATATAAGTTTATGAAATTGAAAGACTATCTAATTTCTACTGCATAACTAAAGAACAGCTCTTGAATCTCGTTTATCGTGATACTACGTTTCTTCACAAAATACCTCTTCCTCGAGCATCTAGCCTTACACCTAAGGAATCAAAAGCACCATTGAGGAAATCATACATATTTAATGATTAAGCAAATACTGATGACACAGTTTCACTAATAACGTATTTCCACACCCATAATTTTATGTGAAGCTCATAAGATCCTATGAAAAAAGATGTGGCAGATAGTATCTTTATTCCCAATTCCAAAGGTGATACTGAGACTCAGATAAGAAAACAATTTTCCAGAGTTCACACTAGTAAAACTATGTCATGAAGTGAAACTTAAGCTGTGTGTGTAGAATTCAGAACTTAATTTCTTGCCCCTATACCCGTGCTCAGATTAACTTTCATCTTGCAGGGACACCAGGAGAATTGTGACAATGGCCATCAATTCCAAGATAGTTGAGGGTCAAAGCTGAAGATCAAAAACAACCATGTCTCCAAAGGTTGCTCTCACAGCTGTGTCGTTGCAGCTGATTCCACACCTTTCAAAACAACAACAATGCACACAAACACAAATGAGTAGCCTTGTAAGGTAAGTCTGCTGTAGGCGGAGAGTTGGTGTAAGGGCTAAATATATGAGGCCACTGTGCAACTTTGCTTTCATTTACAGTGGTATTTGTGTAGCTGAATATCCACACTGTCATTGAAGGTAATTATGCTTTGGTTTCTGCCTCATTAAATATTATTGCCTACTGAAAGGGCCTTCCCTTAGATTCCCTCCTGCCCACCTCACATTATAAAAAAATTTGAATGAAAATTAATTTATGTGTAGAATTTATAAATCCTGACCTCCCTGAATACATAAATTATGGCAGAAGCGAATATGAGTGCAGCATGTGGATTTCTACATTCTCTGTGAAGCTAAAATGTGAAAAGTTGTGACCCAGTTTCTCTGTGGATCTGTGTATGTATCATCTAGTTGATTAGTTATCTAGAATTAAACATGAATTTTCCCAGTTTGGGTAGACTTAAACACCTCTTTTACTTGAGTTTGTCTATAATAGTTTTAGAAATAAAGCATAGAAAAAACTGTTCTTAAAATTAAGTTATTTTTGCAAATAGGTTTTTCCTAATGTCAATTTGTTTTCTTCTATAAAAAAATCACCAGGAGAATAAAAATTGGGAAGAACTATCAGACCTATATTTTCTTGCTCTAAAAGGCTTTTGCAATAATTATCTGACATTGACAGTCAAATGTTTGAGATATTGCTATGTTACATAAAATTTTATTGAAATTAGAAATCTGTTTCGAAAATGCATGTTCATATAACAACCCATGACCCAGTTGCTTTTGAGTTCCAACTAAATAACTATAGTGAAAAAGAAAAAAGAAGACTTTAACACACTGGAATATAAGGATTACAAAAACTCATGCAAATCACAATTTACTACAGTGCTTTGCATTGAGAGGACCTTTGCACATGAGATTTCTCTGTTAGGACTTCCATTCTATATTTCTCCCCTACTTAATCTCTACTCTTTCTTTCAATTTCGTATCTGTGCTGGTTTGAAATGATGTATGTACCCTAGAAAAGCCATGTTTTAATCCTAATCCCATTTTGTAAAGGCAGAATAATCCCTATTCAATACTGTATGTTTGAATCTGTAATTATATCATGTCCTTGGAAATGTAACACAATCAAGAGTGGTTGTTAAGGTGAATTAGGGGAGATATGTCTCCACCCATTTGGGTAGGTCTTGATTGGTTTCCTGGAGTCCTATAAAAGAGGAAACATTTTGGAGAATGAGAGATTCAGAGGGAGCAGAGAAGAATGACATAGCCACGAGAAGCAGAGAGCCCACAAGCCAGCGACCTTAGAGATGAAGAAGGAAAACACCTCCTGTGGAGCTTCATGAAATAGGAAGCCAGGAAAGAAAGCTAGCAGATGATGCCTTGCTCACCACGTGCCCTTCCAGCTGAAAGAGAAACTGTGACTATGTTCGCCATGTGTCTTTCCACTTGAGAGAGAAATTCTGAATTTCATCAGCCTTCTTGAACCAAGGTATCGTTCCCTGGATGCCTTTGATTGGACATTTCTATAGATTTGTTGTAATTGGGATATTTTCTTGGCCTTAGTACTATAAACTAGCAACTTATTAAATTCCCCCCTTTAAAAGCCATTTCGTTTCTGGTATATTGCACTCTGGCAGCTAGCAAACTAGAACAATATCAAAGACGAGACTTCTTCAAAAATGTATTTTCTGATCTCACCCCCCACCATTTCCCATCTCTAGGTGCTTTAAAGACATATTAAATCAAAGATCTTTTCTTATTCTATAATTTAATATTCATTCACATGATTTATTTGTTTAATGGCTGGTTAAACTACAAACTCAGTGAAATAAAGAACTTTGTTTTTATCACTATTATATCCCTAGCACAAATAGTAGTGCCTCACATGAAATGTATTTTCAGTGAACTATTAATAAGTGAATAAATGAATAACTGTATACAGAATAAACAATAAATGGTGGCTATATGGCATTTTTCTTCCTCTATCATGAACTAATGCTGTCTTATGGTTAAATTTTATGTGGGCTTGGTTTTCATGTGTTCCTTGCATTCGTGTGCATTCACCATATAAAGAGTACCCCCTAATGGATTTAGTTAAAACCATGAAAATCATGTCTAAATGAATCTGGAGGAGTACAAATATTTCATAAATCCAATGAAAGTTTAAGGGAATGGATAAAAAAAGACTATAAAACAAAGACAACAAACAACTGAACAAAAGAACCCATCCCTGATTTCATAAAAGAGCCCATTTCAGTGAAGATTCTTGAAGTGACTGTTTACTCTAAGCTATATGAAGTACAAAACTGTACAACCCTGATTTCACTATGCTAGGTCTACATCTTTATTGGGCTTGAGAGTTACTTTTTTTCCACCTGAAACTTTCTGTTCCAATACTCCTTTTTCCTAGCCTCTCAAGAGTCTTAACATCTGGAATATAATAGAGCTTTAGATAAAGAAAGGCATTCAGAGTAGGATTTCGTTATGAGAGGTTATCTTCTCCCCCCAAAGCACAAATAAACAGAATAAGCAGAACCCTATAAGCAATACATTCTAGACCTTGTAGGTTTTAATGCTCTTAATTCAAAATATCAGAGACCTGGACAGTGGTATAGGAGAAGTAACTTCTTAGACCAGAAAAAGAGAATCAAGTGAACAATTACCTGAAAAATATGAATTGGACCAAAAGATGGTCAGCACTCAAATGGACAGCTCAATCGGAGCAAAGCAAACCACCTATTTTGCTTGTGGTTAAATGAAAATCTCAAAAGCCCAAACTTTATTGAAAATGAGTTAAGAGGAGAGGAATAGAAATAGTAGTAAGAAGCATGAAGAAAGAAAAGGAGGATGCAAAAAGAGGAAGAAATATAAATAAGTGTGTGTGCATTTTGTGTAGCTTTTATAGCTAAATCACGATACTGCTGAATGAGAGAGGCACCTTAATGGATAAAGAACATAGTCCCATAAAAATTTTTTATGCAGAATCTTGAAGGCAATTCTAGAGAACATGTTGTTGATCACAGTATAGAAAGCATCCTACCTATGCAATAGGAGGAGAAAAAAGCAGAAATGTAAGTGCCACAAGTTTAAGAGAAAGTGGGAGATGGATGGCCAAAGGAAGAATTGAAAACTGGAAGCACAGCAGCAAAATGAAAATTCACAGTAATGGTACTAAGGAGAGAATTGTCACTGAAGAAGCAAAGATGCTGAAATCAAACTTGAGAGCCTTTCTTAGATGGAAAAGGGCAAAGAGAAAAGCAACATGAAAGTATGTGATCAATATGGAAGAAAAAGCTTTCTGATCTATTTTTAAAATAACTGTATACTTGAGAAGAACAATACAATTGAACAAAAGAAATAATGATACCCAATATTGAAGAAAACAGTCATAAGCTGAAAAAGATCTCACCTTTCAGATCAAATTCACATTGCTGTAGGAAAAATCAATGAAAAGAGAACAACAAATTAGATAATGTCTGACAAATATTTGGATTATAAAAATAGAAAATAAAATCTATTTCATCATAATGGAAACAGTTACTGAAGAAAAAGATAGATTGTTCACAGAGAGTCTCTCTTAAAAACTACCAGAATGTAATGGAACATCTAAATAATTGTCTCCTAATTATTTTACCCAGATAATTTGTCTTTCATGTGAATGCACCAGACATTCTCAGACAAGCAAGAAGATAGAAAATATGCTACATCTTTAAAAACTTACTTGAAGGTGCACTCAAGCTGAATAAGAGCTGAATCTTCATTAAAAGTGGGGGAGCGGGAAAAGTATAGTAGGAGGTCCTTCCTGCATCTCACCACATGGTGAGCACTCAAAACATGCAGTTTTTAATGTTGAATGTGATATTTGTAGAATTGTTAGTTAAACGATATTTTGATAATTTTCCAGAATTAGAAACAGGACGTCTTCCTTCTAAAACAATAAATCTAATTGATTACAACATAAAAATGGCATAAAAACAACAAAGTAGAAATGAAGATGATGAAGTTACAGAGATAGGATCAAATTTGATCATTCATGGCCTTAGGGGTAAGATTAAGAAATTTTGTCCAGAGATTAAAAGAGAAAATAACATGAAGAAGAAAAGTAAAGAGACATAATACCCAAAGATCATAAAATGAACTGAGAAAAGAGGGAAAATAAGCATTACCAAAATACATACAAATTTTAGACCCTTTGTTAAAAGCTTAATAATATTTGAGATAAAATAAGAGGCTTTAACCACATAATACTTTTGAAAAACCTATCTATAACAATGATACATAAAGATTAACCATTGAAAGGAAGATAAAACCATAATTAAGTGCAAATGCACAAGAAAATGAAAAGTTCTTTAAAAAGTAAGGTTAAAAAGTAGGTACTCAAATATAGAGACTGACTATAATTTAAAGTAGCAATATTAAATATGACAAAAGACTCAATTTATGTTGACATCATGTCCCAAAAAAGATAGAATAATTGTGATCACATTTGTCCCGAATAATCCCACATCAAGATGCAAAAGAAGGTGCCATAGGATTAATACACAGAAATAATCATTGTGTGCCATGTTACCATATCTCTCCATTTGTTATATAAATCTGATAAAAATAAAGAGGATATAGGGTTTCAATGATGTATTTAATAAAGTTAAAAATGTAGATTGGCATCAAACTTCATACACAGTTCAGAGACTGACTTTTGTTCAGATTTAACCACTAACAAACTTGTACACCAGGATATTATGTGACTAGAACAAAATAATCAAGGAGGAAATGAGGCAGATGATGGTAGAGAGTGTGCTGGTTTGAAGTTATTATGTACCAGAAAAGGCATGCCCCTTTAATCCTCATTCAATATTACTGGGTGGGATCTTTCTGATTGTTTCCATGGAGATGTGTCTCCACCCATTTAAGGTGGGATTGCTTACTGGAGTCCTAGAAGAGGGTACCATTTTGGAAAAAGCTTCAGAGCCACCAGAAATGACAGAACCAGCAGAAACTTCAGAGCAGAGCTGAAAGAGATGCCAACACTTGAAGGACCGACACAACAATATTTGGAGATGCGTGAAACCCAGCAGATGTCATCATGAGATGTTAAGCAAGCCAGAACCTGGAGAGAACCAAGGGAAGTAAAGAGGTGAAAAGCAGCCCTAGAGAAGCAAAGTGAACAACCTCACAGGAACAGAGACTAAAAGCAATGGAGCCCAGGACCCAGGGACCAGCAGATGCCCGCTGCATGACCACCCAGCTGACAGTGGAGTTCCTGACCCACTTGCCTTCCTTAAATTAAGGTATCTTTCCCTGGATGCCTTAGTTTGGACAATTTCATGGCCTTAGAACTGTGAGCTTGTAACTTATTAAATTCCCCCTTTTAATAGCCATTCCAGTTCTGGTATATCACATTCTGGCAGCTTGCAAACTAGCCCAAACAGGTAAGGAGGAATCTGGTCATTCATGTTCTTATAGGTTAGGTTAAGAATTTGGTTTTAGTTTTAGGTGCAATGGAAGATTAGGAAGGGTTTTTACACAGAGGTTTGAAAAATATGATTTAGTATTCTAGCTGCCACATGGTAATGGCTTAAAGAGGATAAGAAGCATCCAAATGATAGATGGTGGTATGGTAAAGTTCCAGTGTTAATATGGCTAGATTATAGTGTCCAGTAGTTTGGTCAAGCAAGCACTGGTCCAATTGTTACTGTGAAGATACTTATTTACATCATTAGTCATTTGATTGCATCTATTGCTGATTATACCTACAATCAAAAAAAGAGATGGCCTTTAGCAATAAGAGAAGTCTTAGGCAATCATTTGAAGGCCTTAAAAGGAATTCAGATGATAGCAGCTGTCAGAAGGTAGCATTTCTAACTGTACCTTAGCCAGCCAGACAGTTACTCTGGGAATTTCATTGAAACCTTCATTTGAGTTCCCAATTCAATGGAAACTTGAGGCTTGAGTCTGCCCTATAGAATTCAGACTTGCCAATCCTCACAGTCATGTGAGCCAATTCCTAAAATAAATATCATATTTGCATTATATATGTATTTCTATTGAATCTATTTCCCTGAATAATCCTGACAAATACAGTTAGAGGCAGTTTGGAATTACATGTTAGAAGTAGCTATTGAGTGGTCTGATTCTGTAAATATTTAAAACTAGAGACCACAGAACTGGATGTGTAGAAATAGAGAAGAAAATACAATGCCAAATATTTTTACTATAGTATCTTGTTAAATGTTGTTGCCATTTAATGAGTGAAAACTTAAGGAGAAACAGGTTTTATTAAGGGGGAAAGAAAGCACGGCATAAAGGGTTCAATTTTTGATCAAATGAATTGAAATGTCTCTTAGATCTCCAAGTGTAGATGTTAAATAGATAATTGAACATGTAAATGTAGTTCAGGGAAAAAGTTCAGGTTAAAGGAATTAATTTTGGAAATTATCAGCATATAGGTGATATTTAAAGCTACAAGATTATGACATCAGGAAGAGAAAGAAAAGTAGGAAAAAAACAAGTCTTGGAGCACTCCAACACTAAGTTTGAAAAGAAGATGAAATATCCAGCAAAGGAGGTTTAGAAAGAGTAAGGCAAGGAACAAATCTGGGGAATGTTTGTTGTCACGGTAGCTAATTAAAAAAAGAAAATACTTCAAAAAGAAGAAAGTTTCAACTATGCAAATGTCTCTGGGAGGTAAAGTAAGATAAAAGATTGACTGGTTTAATGGGCTTAGTAATATGGATTATCATTAATGATCTTGATATGAGGAGGTTTATTGGGGTTTTGGGTATGAAAGTGTGATTGGGGCAGGTGTAAAAAAATAGAGAGGAGAGAAAATGGGGACATTGAGTGTAGAGAACCCTTTTGAGAGGATTGAGTAATGGGATGGAAGTTGAAGGGGCTATGTAGTCATGGGAAACATTTTCTTAGGTTGAGAGGAATTACAGCACTTTGTATGTTTAAGAGAATGATCCAGAGAGGGAGAAATAAATCTCCGTTTAGTGGAAGGAGGAAGTTTTTGTAAGAGTAGAATTTTTTTAGGTAGAAAGTATGAGATAGGTCTAATGAACAAAATAGGAAGATAATGGAATGCCGGCTGTTTGTCTATTGGAACAGAAGGGAATACAGGGTAATATGGGCATACAAGAAGAAGATTAGTTTGGAGGTGGAAGAATGTGACCATTCTCTTATGACGCCTATTGTTATGACATGTGCTGAGTGTCAGTAGTAGAAAGAGTAATTTGGAAGCTTTAGAGGAGTATCATTGAAACTCTCATCTTTCAAAATGGGGAAGTGAATGAAATAAATACTCAAAAGCATGTTTTAAATTTTGTTTTCACAGCCACATTCAAATGTTTGTTGCACACACAGCATAGAAAAAGAACTAGCTGTATTCAAGGTTTGAGGTGTGATTTTACCAGGTGTGTTGGTCTGAATGATGGTTCCCCTAAAATATCTATGTCCTGATTCCTGGAACCCGTGTGTACTGCCTTATATGTCAGAAGTGATTCTACAATATGATCAAATTAAGGATTTTGAGATGGGGAGATTGTCCTAGATTATCTCAGTGGGCCTGATGTAATCACTGGGTTCCTTATAAGAGGGACTCAGGAGATCAGAGTGGGGAGAAGACTAAGTGAAGTGAGAAGGGATTTGAGTGATGTGGCTATCAGCCAGGAAATGCCAAAGAAGCCTCTAGCACTTGAAAGAGGGAAGGAGTGCATTGTTCCCTGGAACCTTCAGAAGAAACCAAATCTTCCAATACTTTCATTTCATAAGACTGATTTGCTGATTTTGTACTCTGACTTCCAGAACTGTAAGAGAATAAATTTGAGTTATTTCAAGCCAATCAGTCTTCAGTTATTTACTATAGAGCACTAGGAAACTAATATTACCCAAGTAATTGCAATGAAGAGAAGGGTAAGGGAGTTGAGGTATGTGTAGCAGAGTGATTATAACAATGGTCTATGCAATCCAGTCTACTTAAGGTGGTCAGTAGGACGTGTAGGAACTTATGAGTGGTAAAATGGTGGTGGTTTTAGTTTGCTTAAGCTACTAGATTCAATATACTAGAGATGGATTGGCTTTTATAAAGGGGATTTATTAAGGTACAAGTTACAAGTCTAAGGCCATGAAAATGTCCAGATTAGGGCACCAACAAAAGGATACCTTCTTAGAGGAAAGGCAACATCTGTCAAGGGAAGGCACATGGTGACATCTGCCTGCCCTCTTGAGTTGGTTTCAAAATGGTTCTCTCAACTCCTGTTTCCTGTGGCTTTCTCTCTAAACATCTGTGGGTCTTCACTTAGCTTCTCTGAGGCAGACTCTGGGTTTCATCCCTTAGCTTAGTATCTCCAAATGTCTGTGTCTTGGTTTCATCTTTCTGCTCTCTGAATTGCTTCTCTGATCATCTCTAAATGTCTGTGTCTGCTCTCTGCATTAGGTGTCTCTTTCACGCTCCATGACCTCCTTTAAGGACTCCAGTAAATTAATTAGGACCCACATCGACTCCAATTCCAAGGAAATAATCTAATCAAAAGGTCAGACCCCCAACTGGGTTTGTCGCATCTTCGTGGAAACAATCTAATCAACAGGTCTCACCCGACAGGAAGTCTGTCCTGAAACACTGAATCAGGGTTGGAGGAACATGCTTTTTTCTGGGGTACACAACAGTTTGAAATCAGCACATCCCACCCTCTGGACCCCCAAAAGACATGTTCTTTCCATGTAGAAAACACGTTCATTCCATCACAATGTCACAAAATCCATAAACCATTTCAGTAACAATACAAAGTCAGAAACAGTACAAAACCCCATTAAAGTCAGTTACAGGCATGGTCTGTCCTAAAGCAAAATTCTCCTCTGGTTGTAGACCCGTGACTCAGAACAAATTGTCTGCTGCCAACACACAAAGGAGAGACAGTCACAGAATAAACATTTCTATTTCCATAGGAAGAAATTGAAAAGAAAAGAGGGGTCACCACTCCCAAACAATTCCAAAAGCCTGCTAGGCATACTACACTGTATTTTAAAGTCTGAGAGTCATTTATGGAATGACGTTTCATTCCTGGGGCTTGAGAAAGCTGCAGTCCCACCCTTTCCAAGGATTTATGCAATGGCCCTTCTCTTTCCACATGTTGAGATGAAGGTTTTAACACATCCAAGCATTGGGGAGACCACCTTGTTCTCGGCTCCACCCTCTAAGCTTCAAGGCAGCACCTGGACTCTCTGCCATCTCTGGTGCACATGCTCAATCCCTTCAGAACCATGGTCACCAGGCTCCTCCCTCTCAATCCCTATGAAATGTGCTCTCAATCTTTCTGAGGCTTGGAACACCAAAACTCTTCCTGAATATTGAGGCAGAAGGTTTGCCCTCTGCCTTAGAGGCAAACTTACTCTTTCCACTTGCATGCATGACTCCACTCTCTTGGCCCAAGTTTTCCTGGCTCCAGATCTTGGCTTTCATGGCTCTGCCTTTGAAGTAATTTTTCCTTCAATCTGTTCCTTTTATGACCATTTTTGTCCAGAGTAGCAGTGGTTCCATTCATACATTTCTCACAAAAATTTGTTGACTTGGCATGCAGCCTACAATGGTCATATTCATCAGGCAATAGGACTTTCTACAAATCCTTTCTCAATAATGCCATCTCCAATCCTGGCTTTTTCTGAAATGGCTAACTGGTTCCATGTTTGGTTAAATTCTCATGTTGAGCAATATTTTCTGGTGTCTCCTTTTCTAAAAGCTCAGAATTTTCCAAACTCAGTTCTTTGTTTCCAAGAATTCAGTTCTTAGTTTATTCCTTTCTTGTAACATTTTACTATAAGTTGCAAGAAGAAGCCTGCCTGCATTTTCTACGTTCAGTTTGGAATCTTTCTCAGCTAGATATCTAAGCTTGTTGCCTTCAGATTCTACCTTCCATCTAACACCGGAACTCAATTTTGCCAAATTCCCTACCACTTTAAAACAAGGATCATCTTTTTTCCAATTTGCAATGACGCATTTATCATTTCTGTCTAAGGCTTTATTGGAAGAACCTTTAGTGTACATATTTCTACCAACAGTTTCTTCAAAGAAATCCAAACCTTTCCTATTTACTTCACCACAATTCTTCCAGAACCTTCCCTCTATCCACATAAAAAGCCATTCCAACATGTTTGGTATTTGCAAACTGCAGCACCCCACTTCTTTGGTACCAGAATCTGTTTCGACTTGCTAAAGCTGCCAGAATGCAATATACCAGAATAGGACTGGATTTTACAAAGGGGATATACTAGATTACAAATTTACAGCTCTAAGTTCATGAAAATGTCCAAATTAAGGCACCAACAGAAGGATACCTTCATGGAAAAAAGGCAACATCCGAGTTTCTCTGTTACATGGAAAGGTCTATGGTGATCTCAGCCATCCTTCTCTCATGGCTTTCACTTTCAAATTGCTCTCTCATCTCTGGCAGGCCTTCAGCATCTCCTGGGGCAGTTTCTTTCTGCATCTCCAAAGGTCCATATCTAGTGTCAGCTCTCTGTATCAGCTCTGAGATCTTTCCTTCTCTGTGAGTCCTTTTAAGGACTCCAGTATACTAATTATGACCCACCTTGATTGAGCAGGGTCACAACAACATAGAAATAATATAATAAAAAATAAAATCAATATAAATAATATAATCAAAAGGTTCCACCCATAACTGGTAGAACCTTTTGATTCTACCCATCTCCATGGAAACAACTTAAGCAAAAGATCCCACCTACAATATGCATGAACCCACAAAATTGGATTAGGATTAAAAGAACATGGCTATTCTGGGAGTACATAACAGTTTCATAGTGATGTGGTTAATTTGGCATGAAATTATTTTTGGAGTGTAGTTGCTAGAGAAATGAGCTTACAAAATAAAACCTGGTGACTAGAATTGTGACTTTTTCATTTGTGATTTTAGGCTTTATTTGAGATTTATTGAGATTTTGAGATTACATGTCTATAGCTCTAGGTTTTAATCATGAATATACATGGGTGAAATATATGTGGGACAAAATTATTGGAAGTGATAACTGTCTTAGTTTTCCAGGGATGCTATGACAAATATCACACAATGGGTTGGATTAAATAGCAGAGTTTTATTGTGTCATGGCTTTAGAGTCTGTAGCATTACAGCAATTCTCCTTCACATGGAACTCTTCTTCTCTCTTGGGTCTGCTCCTCTGATTTTCCTTGACACTGGTTTCTTCTGACTTTCGATTTCTGACTAACTGCATCTGAATTTCCTTTCCTTATAAAGACTACAGATGTGGAGATTAAAGTTCACCTGGATACAATTTGGCCTCATCTAAATAAAGATTTTGAAGATCATATTCACAACTGAGTCCACACATTAGCTTATAATAATACCTCCAAAGTTTATTTTTACAAATGGGTTCTCATCCACTTGAAAGCAGATGAAGGCATGTCTTTTGTGAGATACATAACACAAGCTCTAGCACTGATAATGCCAAAGAAATAATAGACCATGGATGTACAAATCTTGTATGAGGAGGTTGATATCACATGTAATGATGATAAGAGTAGTGGTATGGGAAATTTCCAAGGAAATGAGGTAATAGGTAGCCACAAAAATCCAAATGTCACCAACACTCATTTCTAGCCGAATTACAGCTAGCCTTGGTGGAAAATCTGCACTGAAAAAAAGAAGAGGAACAAGGTGCCTAAGAATGAGCTAAATTCTTGCCAGAAAGAGAAAGTTAATTCTAAGGATGAAATTAATGAAAGAGAGTTCTGCTAAATCAGAACACTAACTGCAGGGAAACAACTTAAAGGAGTACAGAAATTGTTGTGATTGTCTCAGAGAGAACTCACTTCTGGGGGAAGAAAAAGGTAAAAGGGAAGGGAGAATTTCTCTTGGACACTGAGTGATGAAACTAAAAAGAAGCAAGAGTGGAAAATTTAAGATCCTGCAATAAAAAATAACTGATTAAATAAAAAGACATATAACTTCTCTTCCACTTTAACCCTAAAGAGTCATCCTTTTAAAAAGTGGCACTTTGCTATACTAACATAAGAAAATTCTTTTAAACAACAAAGATTGTAAACTATCCGACCCATTACAGCTGATGATAAAACATAGAAGTAAATAGCCTGCATCTATATAAGGTTATATGAAAGATCCACTAAAACTCAATACAATATTCAGAACTAAATTGAATATCCATAAACTAGTATTTTTAGCTGTGAAGAAAAAAAATCACCCAAGCCAGAAATTCACAAACTAAAATATAAATGGACAGACATGGGAAGAAATAAATTCAAAGTTTATTGAACACAAGAAGAAATGGAAGATAAAGAGATGTGTACTACAAAAATACTCAAGTAAAAACTTCCATGGAGGGCGGTGCAATGGTAACTCAGTGGCAGAATTCTCCCCTGCCATGCCAAAGACCTAGGTTAGGTTCCCAGTGCCTGCCCATGCAAACAAACAAACAAACAAACACAAAAACCCTTCCATCGAAATAGAATATTTGAATAAAAATTTAATTGGGGACATTGAAGATAAATAGAAAACAGGTAACACCATTAAAACCAGTAAAAAAAAATTGAAGTATAAGGGTCAGGGAGAAAGTATTAAATAAAAGATGCAAAGAAAACTGAACATAGGTATAACTGGTGATATAAAGAAGTTTTTTAAAAAATAAAGATAGCTTATATTTAAAATCATAGTTCAAGAAAACTTTCAACAAATGAAAGAGGTCCTGATGTTATTGGACCTCTTTAATAATTTTATGTCCTTTTACTCTCTGGAATGTCAACTTTAATTATGTCCTTTCTCTACACCTATTGCCTAAACAACAATTAAGAAAGTTCTTCTTCTTTTAATCTTTTCCTTTCCTTTCCCATTTTTTTTTAGATTCATTATTTCTGCTTTGTCAGAACATATTTATATATTGAAGAGGCCACGTGGTACCAAGAAAAAATGACCCACAGCAGTACAGCCGAGAAATATCCTAGAGAAACCATCAGAATATAAAGTTAAGGGTAGAGAATCTCAGGCCCTCCACAGCAAGAGATCAAATCACTTTCAAGAGCAAAAGAACTAAGCTGTCATCAGAATGACAACATTAACATCAAAACAAAGCGAAATGAACCAGCATTTTTAAAAAACTCAGGAAAAGAAAGTCAATACATTGTCTGAGTATCGTCTATAGAAAAGCAGTTTTAAACATGCAAGAAACACTATAGCTATAAGCCCTTCTGTAGTAATTGGCTAGATATAAGCTTATAAGAATCATCCAAGTAGGAAATGACTGGGGAAAGATTAGCAAATTACTGTTGATGAGCATTTAATGTGTAAGTGCAGATCTAAGATTAAAACAAACATGGGATGAAGTTGGAAGAATTATATATAAATAATATATGTTCTGACAAAATAATGAATCTAAAAAAAACAGTAAAGGAAAGGCAAAGAGAAAAGAATAGCTTCCTTGATGTTTAGGCAATAGGTGAAGGAGAAAGGATACAATTATTGTTGACATTCCAGAAAGTAAAAGAAGAAAAAAGAAAAGAGGTTCTGGGCATAAGCACAGGTTACAGCACAGTATCAAAAATGTAATAAAGCTTCCTAAAATCAAAATAGAGTTAAAAAATGAAAGACAAAAAAAGTACATCACATAGAGAAGAAATAGCAAAAGTGAAATAAAACACATCATACTTATAAAAAAATAACTTTACAGGTTGAAACTAATCATATCAATAAATACGAATGGCTAACTCATCTATTAGATGGGAAAAAATAGTCTCCAAAACAAATTCTAACTATGTGTTGTATTTAAGATACACCTAAAAAAAAAGTGATTCAGAAAAGCTAAGCATGGAAAGGTATAGCAGGCAAGTAAACCATAGTAAAGTGTTGCATTTCTGATATCAAAGTAGAATTTAAACCAAAAAGCACTAAACATAACAAAAATGGCACTTTTAAATGATAAATCCCACCATTTATGATGATGATATAGTTATGACTATCTATGCCTCAAATAACATCAACTTTCTTTAAAATGGAACTCCATAAAAGTTTTAAATACGAAACTGATTCAATATAAATGTATAGATTTTAAATGATTTCATAAATCTTGCATTGTACAAGATCTTGTCAGTGTATAACGTTGAATTTCTGTAATTACATTGTGTACTTCATATATCCAATTACGTTATATGTAGGGTATAGTATTTTTTGCGTGTATGCCTCTGGTAAAAGTTTCAATTTGTTGGGCCCTTGCAGCCATATAGAAAATGTTTACTAATCATCAAAAATGAGGTACATGGTCTGCATGTTGGCTCTTGCTTCAAATAATTAAATAAAATTTGGTAGAAGATCTAGTAATTAAACCTAGTGTGCAGATAACATAAGATTCACATGGGAAAAAACAAGCTACACACATCAATTGGCTTAAAATTAAGAGAATGGCAGTTTCGATTCACTTTGCCCTTCAAAATATCAACATGCACATTTTTAATAGCTCCTCTGACTTCTCTGTCTGTACAACCTTGAATCATGCTGTGCAATGATCCAAAATGACATTTCAAAGTCTTTTGCTCCATCGGTACCCTTCTTTCCATAATTTCTGATGCTTACAAGAAATATTGTCAGACACGGTGAGAACTATCTATCACCAGGCAGTCAGATGAATGCAGAATCAGATCATTTAGATTGTGTTTATAGCGAACAAAGTTAATCCATTTTGAGAATGGGAGAAGGCAAGAAAAAGATCACTCCAACTCTATTTATATCCGTGGCATCAACTCCTACGTTTTCCTGTTGTACAGAATGATATATTAGACTTTTCTGAAACTTCTTTTGTAGTAAAACAGAAAAATTCATAACACTTCTGAATGGCAATTTTTAAGGCAGCATTACTACAGGAGACTTTTTATTCACCTTTAGGGGATTTCTCATGAGCATTTTCAGAGTAGACTTCAGCCTATGAAAAAGGTCATGTAGAAATAGAACTGGAGCTGTACACTGGCATCTCTGTTCTTATTCTCTTTCCATCATCCTACTCACGGCATTTCTTTCACCACTCCTCTTAAGCATATACCCCCATATTATAAGACAATGAAAGATCATAAAACACCTGTTTACTCTTTAGTCAAGTCACATGTATTTGTTTCACTTAGTACCATCGTCTTTTCTTTTTTCTCTCCCCAGGTGTATTAGTTAGGGTTCTCTAGAGAAACAGAATCAACAGGGAACACTTGCAAATATAAAATTTATGAAAGTGTCTCACGTGACCATAGGAACGCAGAGTCCAAAATTCACAGGGCAGGCTGTGAAGCCGATGACTCTGATGGATGGCCTGGATGAACTCCACAGGAGAGGCTCACCAGCCAAAGCAGGAATGGAACCTGTCTCCTCTGAGTCCTCCTTAAAAGGCTTCCCATGATTGCATTTAGCATCACTAATTGCAGAAGACACTCCCCTTTGGCTGATTACAAATGGAATCAGCTGTGGATGTAGCTGACGTGATCATGACCTAATCCTATGAAATGTCCTCATTGCAACAGACAGGCCAGCGCTTGCCCAATCAGATGAACAGGTACCACAACTTGGCCAAGTTGACACCTGTCCCTAACCATGACACCAGGTCTGGCCAGTTAGTTTCTCTTTTTGTTCTTTCTTCTCTCTTCCCTTTTACAATCATTTGACTTTCCCTAATCCAGCCCTACTTCTCTAACCTTATCTTTCCCTCATTTCATTTTTTGGTTTCAGAGCATGTGCTATACATTTGTTCTTCTGAGCTTTTGTTGATTCAGTTTACTCAGTTACTTTGTTTTAGCTGATTTTGAGATTATGGATCCTTCTGATCTCTCAAATCCTATGTCCTTCATGAGGCTATCCCCAGCAAATGCAGAAAAAAATTTCACTCTCCCCCATTTACCCTCTTAGTGTACTCATTTGACACTTGGGTGGCTACTTTGTTTTGTTCCTTATTGCTTTATATCTTATTTTCTATTTATTCTCAGAAGTCGGATGCAGGATATGTTTAGTAAATATTTGTTAATGTCATGCTGTCCAATAACTCTGTCATCAATGAAACTTATCTATGACAATTAATGTTGTGGCATCATTTAAATAAAATCCAGGATAACACTGATCTTTGACTTAAAGAAAAAAATTGGTTTAATAATATTAGATGCAAAATACAATGATAAAGAAACCCGTCTCCAAGTTGTCCCCGAAGTTTGAGGACTATAGTATCACTAAGAAAAAATTAACCAGATAATGTCTACAAATTAAAATCCTTTCTGTTTCCTTGTTCATCTCTTAATGCGCGAATTTCTTCTTTTGTCTACTCAAACCTCCTAACGGTAGCTTCTTAGGGTAGGAGTTTTGGAAACAAATAATTTTGCCAGTTGCACAATAAATGTGGTAGTCATGGGACCGCTCCCCGTAAGCATATACCCCATGTTATAAGACAATATCCCACTATTCTAATATGTCTTCCACAGGCACTGAAATTAAATCCTCAATATGTTATTCACCTTTCAAAAATACCAGGTTGTCTCTGGGTGATGGGAAACATGGTAAGTTCAGTGAAACCGATTAATGTCTCTACTGCCCCCTCACCACTTTTTTTTTTTTTTTTTGATCCTGTAAAATAAACTAGATTGTTAGGATAATCTGACTGGGTATAAACTTTTAAGTAAGCCCCTTAATGGTCAGGCAGTCAAGAATGTCAGAAAGGAAAAAGTAATCCATATTCAGAATAGAAGTGAGAAAACTTTGCCACCCCTTCTATGACTGAATACCCAGCAGAGGTAGAGTGTTGGTGGCTGTTGATGGAAACTGTGTGTTACTGACCCCAGGCCTAGCTTTCCCCCGTCCATCTGTTCAAAAGAGCCCATTGAGGAAGCCATGAGTTGATTTCTGAAAGAGGCTGACTGACATCTACAGAATAGACTATTTTAATCACTGAATTATTGAGTGCTTCCTCTTTAGAGCTGGACTTTTGGTGAGCCTTCATAGAACACACATATCTTCAAGCATTAGGCCCATTCTAAGAATATAATACAATAATTTCCCCCAAATAAATCTTGCTATCTTTTTCCTTCCACTCATAAATGTCTGACCAAACTATTACCTAATGAAGATCAACATCACTGAAGATTAAACCATTCTTGGTTCTGCTCTGGCCCTGCAAACGGTTGTGGTTATTAAATCATCTGAGCCCTCTACCTGACACACACACACACACACACACACACACACACACAGAGCAACACAGGATGTAATTGATATTTTTGTAAAATCATAGCTGGGATATTACAGAATGATATAGAGCAGTAAATAATTTTGATTTTACAAATTAAAAATGTTTTTTATCTACCCTTAAATCATCCATATACTCTATTACATTTTTCTGGTTGGAGAGAAAGCTAGGAAGAAGAAATAATTGTGTGGGTGAATTTTGCTTTATTGCTTATTTTTGTAGGGCTGTAATATGAAACAGACTGGGCGAGCTCTTGCTGCCCGAGCAGCTGCGCTGTATTCATGGTGGCTGGCCTTCCAGAAGGCCACATCTGGAGAAGCAGTAGAGCAGTATTTGACTATTACTCCTACTGCCTGTTGTGCTCTCAGTGAAAGATGTTTTATTTCCTTCTGATGGAAACAGAAAGTGCTGATGCTATTAATAAACAGATGTCTGTTTCTGTTCCACAGGCATGATTTCTTTTTATGTTGGCTTATTTAGACAATAATTTCCATGGTATTTGGGATGTTCCCTTGCAACCAAGACTATAGTTTTCCCACCTGCATAGAATTTAAAAATACTGTTATGCAAAATATAACCAAATAAATATACACACACATTCTTTATGATCTATTTATCTAATAAATACATTATTAAATCTCTGTGTTAGAAGTTGTATGGCAAAATTAATAAGTGAGTAATGCAGAGTGGGGAAAAGAATAAATACATAACTGTTACACAGTGTCAAAAAGGGGACTACATATTATGGCACTTGAACTGGGGTTACGGTCCTGAGAACTGAGAAAAGAAACAGTTGTAGAAATCTTTGTGAATAGCAGACTCGGTAAGGAGATGAGTCTAATTTATAAGGAGAAGAGAATTGTCATGCTACTATGAGTTAAATTTGAAGGGTCACTTTACCAAAGAAAATATATTGAGAGCAAATAAGCAAATGAAAAAATGCTCAACATCATTAATCATTAGAGAAATACAAATTAAAACCATTATGCAGTACCAGCTGCAAGGCGATTCAGACACTAACTGGAATTAGGTCGCACTAAGGGCCAATCCTCCCCATAACTGCCCTGACTTTAGACTCCAGCTGCAAGTCTGGGGTTTCCCAGGACCATTCCGACTTCTGACCAGCAAGCTACAAATTTGAGTCTTCCCAGGACCCCTTCAAGTGCAGTAATTTTCTAGAATAACTCAGAAGAACACAGGAAAATATGGAAGAAAGGAAGGAAGGAAGGAAGGGAGGAAGGGAATTGAGGGAGGGAGAGAGGGAGAGAGAGAAAGGAAGGAATGAATGAAGGGAAGAAGGAAAGAAAGAAAGTAGGAAGATGGGTAGGTAAGTAGGTAAGTAGAGAGGATGGGGAGGGGTTAATTTTCAGTTTCCCTTGATCTGACTGATAATGATACTAGAAATGAAATTTGCTTATGAGAGCTACTCTAAACTTGTAAGGTAGTCCATATTATTTATAAACTATACGGTCTATATAAACGACTGGTACCTAAGTTCAAGTGCCTAAATGTGGAAAAGAAAGGAAGAATATATTGGGTGGTGCAAAATAGAAAGTAAATTGCAAAATCTTAAGCTTAATGATTAACTCATTGTTACTGAATATTCTATAAACTTCAATTTTTATATGTTAACTGACAACAGTCTTTAATTAAAACTAAGGAATACAATACTCCAACCAACAAATCAGAATAACTGAGAAAAATATTTGGATTAATTTTGAAAGCATTACTTTCATTTCATCTATTAAAAACCAGGTTAGCCACCTAAGTGTGTATTTCATATATGTTTGAGAAATATGGTTACTATTCTTACTATCAACAATTTGAATATAGGTTCTATTTTTCTCTGGGGGTAGAATTGGAAGAATTGCCCTTTAATTTGGTAGAAATTCATTATAGATTCTGCTTTTGTTGCCACAGGGTGACTTTGCTGGTTATGTAAGCTTTTCACAGAAATGAAAAATGACCCAAGTACTTAAGAACGAAGATGAGCCAATAATGAATGAGCTTGCTAAATAGTCCTGTTGTTTAAACAGAGGTGTAATTTTCCTAGAGCCATTATCATTTTAAAAAATCAATAGAAATAAAAAGATAAATGTGGAATGCAGGATAGAGTGATGAGTATGAACTCTGTGGGTTTTCTAAAATTACTTTTAGGCAATATTAATCTTTAAATTGGTTGTCACAATAAACCAGTGAGCATCTGAAACTTTATGAATAACAATTCTATTATTTTAACCAGAACATATTTAAAATGGAACAGAAACTATCTTTTCTGTTTGTATGATAGCTGGTATGTAATAGTTATTTGATACTGAGAGTCAGAAGTCAAACCTGATTTTGCTTCACCTCATAGCTTTACCCCCACCAGTCCAAGAGAAAGTTGCACTTTCTCACATGACATGAAATTTCCTCCATTGAAGTTATTCCTTTGAGTTCTTGTATACACAATGATCGTTATATCCTAAAGGATCTTGGGAAAATGCATGTAGTATTTTACTTGGAAAATCCTCTAGCTTTCATCACTTAGTGTGTTTTCATGCATCCCTTCAGATAAAAAGCTAGTTGTCATTTTGGAAGGTACAGAAATTAGACTCTTGGGAAAAATACAGATATTTTACTAGGTGGAAGGAAGTTCCTAGGTATCAGCCTTGGGAACAAAGGATTAAAGAAGTTTGGTGGGATTCCTCAGTGCAGACCCTGGTACTAAGAAAGTTCTAGAAAGAAAGGTAGGCTCCCAGAATAAAAAGAATATCTGAGGGTCTGTGTTAGATACCACATATAGTATTGAAAATACATGAGAGATGTTGAAATAAATATGATGCCTATCAAATTAAGATTTCGGTTTTAATAACTTGTTTTTGAGAGAATTATAATTAATTACAACTTAATTATATTTTCTCAAATGAAAGTTCACTGATAAAACAACTGGACCTGAACAAAGAATAAGTTTTCATCTGTACGGATTTAAATATATTACTTAAGAACCCCATTCACACGGTCAGTTTGTGATAATACTTAAAATATATTTTGCATTTAGTTAATCCTTCATAAAAAGCTGAAAATATTATATGAAAAACCAGATGTTCTACAAATATCGTGCCAAGGATTTTTCACAGTTGACGTTGTTGATTAATTCGATGATTCCTAAATGTTTTTCAGGGAAACATCATATACTTTTTGTTTAATGAAACAGAATTCTATGGTCTTAGCAAGTGTTTGTTCTAGTAATTTAGTAATTTTAGTCATCTGGTAATTTTCTTTTGTGGGAAAATATGAATTCTATATGGAGGTTTTCCTGCATCTAAACTATGTTTACCTTCAAATGATGAGAATATAAAGCAGGCTTGCAAACTTTCACAACAGAATTCTTTTATTTTCACATATCAGCTCCTGATTTCTTCTTCAAATGATGTTAAACATAGCACTTCAGAAATCTGTCAAATAATTCAAGCATGAATTAATACAGTCCTGCAGATGTCAGAGGCTGTTTTAAGATACCTAATATTTAGCAAAAGTTACTAACTCTTAATGACTTTTTCTTTTACTGTTATACTTTAAAAAAAATTTACTCAATAAACAGTTACATAGTGCTTATAAAGCATCGGTACTATTCTGAGTATCATTATTATACCCATTTTGCAAATGAAAAATGGAAGCATGGAGAGATTAACCAGTCCAAGACCACTCAGCTAGTAAGTGATAAAGCTAATCTAATTTAGGATTACATGAAATTAGCTATGACCTTTCTGATATATTAAATATATCACATATATCTTAAATATATCAGTAAATTTTATGTTATTTATATAATAAAATTCATATACTAAATATATATATATATATAATATCAGATTCTCAGAGGATACCCACCATTGAGAAATGTTTACATGCTTATTACCTACGTTTAGAAATAGTCAATATATAGAATTTACACTTGAACAATACTTCTATGTCTTTTAAAAATGATATTTGGAGAAATTAGTCAAGTTTATTAAGTGATATTTATGAAATGGTCTGCTCAATAAATACTTTATTTAATTTATTGCTCTAAAATGTTTATATCTATTTGCCTTTTATAAAGCACTGAATGTGAAATAACTCAAGATCTTTTCGATTTTGGCTGACAGGATACTCAGAGATAAATATAGTGAATAACTTCTATAATTAACTGGCCTGGTTCCATATATCTCCAATTATCAAAAATTGTATTGCTGGGCTTTATTTTATGTATTTTATATTGGGTTCCATTTTATAAATAGCTTTAAGGAATTTTTCGAACTAGTAAAAAATACATTCTAAACCATTTTTAAAAATTAATTGGTATTTTTAGTTGATTGGAATTATTTTATATATATTTCTGGCTAGTTAAAAAGCCATGCTGAAATATCATAAAATCTTTACATCATTGTCTATATCATTTTTATAAGGGACAATTACCTGGTCATCACATAGGGGACATATGGACATAGCTAAGTAGGATTAAATTCTTCTTAAATGTACCTGATCTTAAGAAGCATCAGACACAAGCCCGTTCACAGATAGAAATTGGATAGAGTCATAATATTGTTTATCTTATTTGTTGCTATGCAGTTTGAATTTTAAAGAAATGGCAGGACTTTGTTGAATAGTCCCTCAAGTGACATTAACAGATGCTTCTTCTGCTTGGTATTGGACATAGAGGACTGGATACAACAAATACACAGCCTGGGATTGAAGTCCACACTCTCTTTATTTGAGGCCTCTCTCTCTCAAAAGTCTGTCATACCTAAGGCAGCATTTCTATTACTAGTCCTTCTGAGATACTGGCATACAGATGTTAATAGAGGTAAAGAAAACATTTCTGTGGGGAAAAAAAAATTGGAGAACTGCTGGATTAAATAAAATTTAGGTGTTTACATTTTTTCTTTTCTCTTTTTCATTTTTTGTTTTGACAGAAATATCTGTCATGGTCTCCATGTGGGTAAGAACTGTGGATTTTCAGAGTAGCATGGCAAATATGTTTCCTAAACTACTCTTTTGACCAAAGAACCCTTACTCTCTCTCTTCTGTACATCTGTTTGTGCATGTGTTTTGTGGAGAGACAGGTGCCATTTCAGTAACTGGTAAAACTTATCAGCCATTTTTAATGCTAAAATCTAGAGGAAAATGAAGTAGTTTTCATTTTTTTAAAGTTCCTTTTAAAGATACTGGGGTAATAGTTAAAGAAATATAGATAGCTTCCGTGACAGTTTCTCAAGTGGATTTAGGATTTAAAGTGAATCTGGTGAACTAAAATTTTAGCAAACACATTGAAAAGTTTTGTGGTGGTCCACAGGGTAGGTAATGTGTCTTTTTGTTCCTGATGCTGACTATGAAGGCTGATTCTTTCTTTTAGAGGTCCATGTGAAAGAACTTCAATTATATCCCCCCAATTCACACTTACGAGACAAAATGAAAAATTCTACTCAAGGAAGAAAGAAATAAACCAGAGAGGATGTAAAAGGGACAATTTTCAGAATTGACTGTTGTAAAACAAAATAAAAAATATCTCACTCTAAAAATGTACATCAGATTTTCTCTGCATTGATTATATATTAGAATTAATATCTGGAAAGGACATTAGATATAAACTACGCCAAACTTTTAAATAATGTTAATAATGGTAACCTTTATGCTCCTGCTATTTTCTAGGTCCTGTATTGAGTAATAAACACACACACACACTCACATATATATGAATATAAATATATATGAAACATTAGAAGCAACACTATGCGATGAGTATCATTATCATAATCCGTGTTTCTCTGGTGAGGAACCTGATAGGAAGGTTGAACAGTTGTCTAAACTCTATGCTATACTAGTTGGAGAATGATCCCAGAGACTTTGAAGGAACAGTCATCTCAAGTGAAGCAACAAATGAACTCACAGGTCGTGAAGGAGGCCTGACACGCACCTTCCTCTCCTTATCCCCTGCAAAGCATCTCTCCTTGGTAGTAAGTGTTTTGTAATTCCCGCCCGCCCCCCAGAGGACTGGTGCATATGGCGGCTCACCAGCGCCAATTGAAAAGCAGGCTGTCTGAATTGAGTGTGTGCTCGCAAATGAAGTGCTACCTGTTAAGTCGCTGTAAAAACACATGTGTCTTGCTGATCCATGTGGGAGGAAATGATGAAGTCCTAAACAATTGGGAATGAAACTCTAGTGAATTTCTGAGAAGGAAGCAAGGGGACTTTCATGGAGTAGGTGGGGTTTTCCTGTCTTTTCAATACTGTTTGAAAGAGTATGGGAGAAAGTGAGAGTGAACAACTATACAGATTGTTAAAGCAAATTATTCCATTTTCTTTATGACGATTAATGAAATAAAAATGAAAAACTGCTTTCATGGAATGAAAATGAATGATTTTGAAAGAAGAACTTGTTGACTGATTAAAACAGCTTTAAAGTGAAATTTAAGATAGGAAAGATTAAAAAATCTAGCTACAATTACTAAACTGTATATTGGGAGTAGGGGCGTGCTTGTCTTCCTATTCCCAAATCCCTGAAATCACCCCAATTCTGCCATCTTAATGACTCATATAGGCTCACCCCACAATAGACTCTCTAGGTCCAAGCCTTCTTCTAGTTAGATGGAATGGAGCAAGTTCAGAATTTATAATTTAGCTAATTTTGATGATAGCACTTTTAACCCCAATTACATATGGACCCTTTCTTTATTCCTTAAGATATCTTTGAATCTTGTACACCAGTTTCAATAATGAGACCTTTCTCACATTTCTTTGAACCACAACCTAGTTCCTAAACCCTAGTTTCTGCTTCCAATGTTCAGTCTCTCTTCTTTGCTTCTCTCAGACATGGCTGATGCCCCACCTATTTATTTAGAGTACCACCTACTCTAGTTTGCATTCCTATAGACTCCCAATTTTTAGCTCTAATTTTGAATAATGGAATATATTTTACATTGTATAAAATATTTTACAGAGAGATAAAATTTTCTAGTTCTCAGCTGAAAGCAACAAGAAAACTGATAAATAATATTTAAGACCTCAACCATCTGGATACCAATGCAAAGAGAATTTAACAACAAAAAAAGGCAAATGGAATCTCATGTATACCACTGTAATATGGTGGAATCTTGTCAATAGGAGTATACATTTTATTACAAAGAAACTTAAAATTTTTTAAAAATACATTATAATGTTGCAAAATCACAGTGAAGACAATTAGTGTTATGATATAAAGAAAGCAAGGAGTGATGGGATAACAGGCATGTAGTTCAGACTGCTTAGTGAGATAAATATTATTGAAAGCCATGAGGAAGATGTATGTGTTTGAGTGTGTGTGTCCATTTGGCCAAAAATGTGAAGAGTATCTGTAGAAATCAGTAGAACCTTATAGGAGGTGCTTTGATGATCCAATAACAAAAAAGAACATTTAGAAAAACATAGAATTGAAAGTAACTGCTGGATTCTAAAGAGTAAGTAACGATCTGATAGGACTGTCTTAGGAAAGTAAAGTTTAAAATGAGTTGAGGCTGGAGTTGAAAAAATATCTTGACAAAAACCCTTCATATTCAACCCTATAAAAAGCAAGAAAGGGGGCAGGGGAGAGCAGTTCTACAGATGGGAATGATAGCAGATATCACGGGGAAGTAAGGGTTACTCAAATCTTTTTTTCGATTTTCTCCAGTAAGAAGAATGGTCTCTTAAGTGTAGAAAGAAGAAAAAATATTGAAATATTAAAAATGTTTTCCCTCCAAATTAGATTAGTAACTAATTATAAGTTTGCATACATTTACTGGCAAATAAATAAAAATACAGGGCCCTCAAGGAATTTGGATAAATGACCATGAACTTCAGTCAGTAATCTTTCTCACTTCATGAAAAAGAGGAGGGGAGCCCAAAACCTAAAATATAGCAAATGTTACTCTAACTTGCTGTTTAAGGCAACTGGTTAAATTAAACCCTGAATGTATTCTTAAAGTAATCTATTGGAAGGTTTGTGAGACCATACAAAAGAATGTGACATGGGGTGAAAGAATGTTACATGGAGCACAGGAATAATAAAAGAAAATAATAATTCTCATTTTTTGTTAAGTATTGAGCAAAAGAATGCCATAAATGTGATAATTCAGAGAAAAAAATTCTTTTGTATAAGACAGTGAAACAGAGGCTATTTGCAGAAAATTTTAGTCTCTGGGAAAAAGTGGAAAGAAAGCTGTGAACCACATCCCAAAGGGGATGGGATGTTCTGGCAGTTCCCTCACAGTTTGGGGAGTAAAAGGGAAGGGATTTAAAGCCCCCATTTTCAAGCCTACTAACACCTGTTGAGATGATAATCAGATGATAAGCTCCATGCTGTTCATTCCAGAAGCTGGGAGTAACTGATTGGGAAAGGGCCTGATAGTTCCCATGGAACTGGACCTGGAGGTAAGGGATGGCTAGATAAAAGTTGTCTTAGCTTTGCTTACCAAGGAAGATGAAGAAGACATCCAAGAAAAAGAATGGGTGAAGGAGAAAATAGGGGTGGGGGTGGGATTGCAGGTTCTCCCTATCAAAATCAAAATGAAAAAGGAAGGGGAGGGGGTGCAAGGGTAGTTCAATGGTAGCATTCTTGCCTGCCATGTGGGAGACCCGGGTTCGATTCCTGGTTCATGTACTTTCCCCAAAACAAACAAACAAAATACAACAAAACAAAAGTTCAACAAATGGTGCTGCAATAACAGGATATTTACATGGAAAAATAATGAAATTGGATCCCATCATATGGCATACAAAAAAAAAAAAGAGAAAGGAGAGATAGTTTGTCAAAAACAGCATCCCATCCATTGAAGGGGAGACAGGAACTTCTGCCCATCATTGAAATTCTCCTTCGAGATGGGCTCTTGGAGACCTGTATATCTCATTTCAATAGTCCCATCTTTTCCATCCAGAAAGTGGATGGCAGGTGGGGCATGGTACAGGACCTGAGGGCCATCAATAAAATTGTTCAAGTTAGACAACCTGTGGCCCCTAACATTACACTCTCCTTAGTAGGAGCCCCTACCATCATCTATGGTTCAGAGTAGTAGATCTGAAAGATGCCTTTTGGGCCTGCCCTCTTGATCCAGAGAGCAGAGACTTGTTCATCTTTAAATGGGAGTATCCCTTCCCGGGGAGGAGGGGGCAATATATGGTGGACAGTCCTACCCCAAAGTTTCACAGAATCCCCCAATCTCTTTGGGCAGGAATTGGAGAAGGTACTATAAAAAATTTTGATCCCATCTGGAATCACCCATTTACAGTATGTGGATGATCTATTAATAGTGGGTAAAGAAAGACATGTGGTTACCCAGGCTGCAAAGGACTTGCTGAACTTCCTTGGAGACCAAGGGCTAAGGTATCAAAAGTAAACTACAGTTTGTGGAAAAGGAAGTTAGATACTTAGGCCATCTCATAAGTGAAGGAAGAAGGAAAATAAATCCAGAAAGAATTCAGGCCATATTTGAATGGACTCTCCTCTGAACAAAGAGGGAACTAAGGAAGTTCTTAGGATTAGTGGGGTATTGCAAGTTGTAGATAGATACTTATGCCTCTCAAACTAAGAACCGTACCAAACTGCTACAGGAAGGGCATGACAAATTAGAATGGAGAAAGGAGAAATAGGGGCCTTAGAAGGGCTCAAATGGGCACTGGTATGGGTCGGTCTCCTGTTCTGGCTTTCTCTCCCTCATGAAGCCTCTCTATCTACTTGTTATAGCAGATAAGGGAACAGCCTTAGGGGTACTAGCCCAGACCTGGGGAGGCCAAAGGAGACTGGTGGTGTTCCTTTCTAAGATTTTGGACCCTGTCTCCAGAGGATGGTCTGGGCATGTTCAGGCTGTTGTGGCAACCACTCTCCTAGGAGAAGAAAGTAGGAAACTGGCCTTTGGTCTTAGTGGTCAGCGACTCTCATTAAGTCAGGGCTATTTTATCTGAAAGGACAGAGAGATGGCTGACTGATTCCTGAATCCTGAAGTATGAGGCAATCTTAATGGAAAAGAATTGTCTTGGACTTAACCACAGACAATACCTTAAATCCAGACTCCTGTCTTTGGAAAAGGCCTGACCAAGTGGAAGCTGTTGAACATGACTGCTTGGACTTAACTGAATATTAAACCCAAGTTTGGTCCAACTTAGGGGATCTCCCTTTACATTCAGGGGAAAAATTGTTCATAAATGGGTCCTCTAGGATCCTAGAGGGAAAGAGGTGCAATGGTTATATGATTGTGGATGGGCTAACTTGTGAAGTAAGAGAGGCTAGTCAATTGCGCAATGATTGGTCAGCTCAGACTTGTGAATTGTATGCCTTAACCGAAGCCCCCAAATTATTAGAAAGAAAAGATGGCACGGTCTACATGACTCTTAAGTGTCGGGTGGTTCACACATTTAGAAAAACTTGGGAAGATGAGGATTAATTAACATCAAGGGAGAAACATTGGTCCATGGTGAATTAATAAAACAAGTACTAACCAATCTACTATTAACAAGCAAAGTATTCATGGTGCATGTAAACGGGAACCAGAAAGACCACACCCTTGAGGTGAAGGGCAGCAGGCTGGCAGATGAAAAGGCTCAGGAGGCTCACTTTGTTCCCCAGCAAGGGTAATGGTCTTAATACCCTCCATTCCCAGGGAATTTGAGGTCCCCCTATTCTCTGAGAAAGAAGTTAAGGAGCTGGAACAATTAGGAGCAAGGTCAGATAGTCAGGGGAGACAGGTCTTCCCAGATGGCAGACAGATGTTAAATAAACAAATCATGGGGGGGAATATTAGCAGTCTTACATCGAGGAGGCCCCTGGGAGTACAAGCCATGTGTAATCTGGATCTTAGCATGTTGGGGTGTGTGGCCCTCAACACCATCGCTAAGCAAATATGTGAATGATGCATTATGTGCCAAAAAGTCAGTAACAAGTTCCTAAGGAAACAGATACAGGTGGAAGGAAATCAAGCCTCAGATCATTTCAGAGTATTCAAATTGATTACACTGAAATGGCTCCAGCAGGGTGACTAAAATATATTCTGGTTCTTGTAGACCATCTAATAGGGTGAGTAGAGGCCTATCCTCTAGCTTTCACCCAAGTGAAAGGACCAGTGCCTGAGCTGGATGTTAAGTACCCAACAATGCAGTCTGATTCCTGGGAAACAACTCCAACTTTGGACTCTTAAAGATTACTTTGAAGAGACAATAGTTGGGAAGGAAGGGAAAAAAGAAGGGGAGGGGTGTTCTTTTTTTTGATTCTGTATTTTAATCTAACATAGTTAATAGTGACCCTTGTCAAAGAATCTTATCCAAAGGAAGATAGATGAGGGACTTGAAGCCCAATTTCAAAATGAGAATAATTATATTGGCTATGATGTTCCACATTTGGGATGTAACAAGCTCTGTCAAATTGGTGGTGAATATAACCAAAGATTTAGAATCCCAAAATGTATGGTAATGCTTGCTGAGTAACAGACTATGGAGACTTAGTGAGTCAATGGCAATTGAGTTTGGAAAAACAAGTACCCAGAACCAGAAGGGGAGGGTTACAGTTAATCCCTCCCTTACAACACTTGGTGGGAAGTGGGATGACCTACCCAGTTTCCAGGATGGACCACAGATATGGGATCCAGATGGCAACCATTAAAGGATAAAATTACCTTTCATAAAGGAAATGCCCCACCAGATTGTGAAGATCGTCAGTGTAATCTGTTGATAATAACTATCAGAAAAGCATACAAATATGAGGCAGGGAACAATAACCAATATCAGGTAGTTAATAGGGTATTTGGGATGGGGGCAGACATTATGGGGAAAGATCCTCTGGGAAAGTTCAGGATACATGTCCTCTCCCCAACAGCAAAACGCCCTCTCCAACTAGCCCATCAATGGTGCCAGAAAAGGCCCAGCTGGAGGTTAGTTCCACAATTAAAAATGGCCCTAAAGTTATCAGAATGGTCAAGGCAGAAGATTTGAAGCAAACCATAGAAGTAGAGGCAGGATATGGAGACACCAATATCTGGGTGGAAGGGATTAAATATATAGCCCAGAGTCTAACAAAAGCAACTGTTATGCTTGCTCAACAGGGCGACCCGCTGCTCTTATTAGGCCCTTTCTGGTGGGCATGGAGAAACATGAAGAAGAGTTCAGATGTATGGTACTCCTTTTTCAGAACACTACTCCTAGTGGAATTGTAGTACATTGTCTTCTCTTTTCCCTCCAGTCAAGAGTGGAAAGTCAAGCCCATATCGGCTTCCCACCTTTGTCCAAGAAACCATTCTGCCTGTCTCTGTAGACAGGGAGAAGGTTCCAGGACCTTGGGACCATGGCCTTGTATACCCAAGCATGGGATGTGGCTGAGGATAGTACTGACAATTCCTCCTGTTTAGCCATACCCCAAGAAGACCTTGGCAGTATTGTGGAAAGGGCATCCTCCGATCAGTACTACCTAAGAAATGTAGTACTGTGCTCTAGTCCAATTGGCCATCCCATTCAACCTGGCATTTGAAAAGGAGGAGGAAGTTCAAACCCAAGGAAAAGGAAAGAAAAGGAGCTTACTCAGTTCCTTTGATGACCAAATTTATTTGAACAGCATAGGAGTGTCATGGGGAATCCAGATGAGGATTTAAGGCTAGGAATCAAATAACTGCAGGATTTGAGTTATTTTTATTTTGGTAAGTCACAATTAAAAAAAATATGAACTAGATTAGTTATATATATTGTAGTTAACAAAGATTTATCAATTACACCAAAGACGCAGTTAAGGGAAGAGTAGACCATTGGATACTACTAGCCAAATGACATGGGAAAATAGGATGGCCCTAGACATGATGCTAGCTGAAAAGGGAGGTGTCTGTGTTATGGTTGGGGGTAGTTGTTGTACATTTATCCCTAATAATACAGCCACAGGTGGAACTATCACCAAAGTTTTATAAAGCATAACAGCCTTATCTAAAGAATTAGTAGAGAATTCAGGCACCAGTAACCCCTTCACAGAATGGTTAGAAAGCTAGTTCGTGATATGGAATGGGGTGGTTCTATCTGTTTTGATTCCTTTAGTCATCCTAGCCAGGGTACGCACAGCACTTGGGTGTTGCATCATCCCATGTACCCAGCGGCTGATACAAGGACTCCTTGAGATGGCCTCTAACCAAGTAAATGCCTGTTCAACACAGGAAAAACAATTTGTACCCCCTTAAAGAGGAAAATCCCATTAATGAAGAGTGTGCAAAAGCTCTTATCAAATTTGAAAAAGAACTAAAATGTGAAAGCTAAAAAGGTTCAAAAGAAAGAGGTGGGGGTTGTAAGAATTAAGTTTAGCTTTCACACAAAATGGTGTGGAGTGGGGAAAATTAAATTAACTAAACAAAGGGCTGGAAAACCAGCTCAGTCCAGTCTTGAGGATAGGGGAAGGAGAGGGCCTCTGAAGTAAGCCTGGAATTGGTGTTAGATCCTTATGTGGGTAAAAACAAGTCTAAACAAGTAAGAACCAGAGTCACTGGAATGTAAAATATAATCAAAAATGGAAATGGCTGGCAGAAAAATTTGAATTAGTTAGACTGCTCAGATAGGCGGCAACCTCTGGAGTATAAATACAAATTCTTTTCTTCTCTATAATTGGGTGAGCATTTATTCTCTTTCAAGTACAGCTTTCTTTCTAACAAAGCTAGCTACACAGAGATTTTATATTAATCTTTCCTTTGAAGAGTAAATTTTCAAACTTAAAATGTATATGGCTGTCACAGAATGTGGATTTTAAGATGGGAAGAGATTGCAGAGATAAAAGGCAACAGAGTTATGATTCAAAATGATTGGAAAACAGTTGAAACCAGCAAGATAAAATAAAGGCTCAATGTTAAATATTGTATTTATGCTTAAAATTAATTTTACATCTTTAGAATAGAAAACTGTTTATGGAAATTGCTATCCATCTGTCTTCTTATCCTTCTTATACTTAAAAAAAAAAATAAGTCAGCAGTTGATAGCATGGCCCATTCTGTTAAGTTGTCTAGGTTTCAGAATTCAGGCCTTTCATTTTCTAGTGAGCATACATGATTTAACCTATGTTTTAATTATTAATCACAATTTAATTCATCCTTATTCTTGTTCTGCTCATCTGTGCCTCCATAGCACCCTGTACATATGTCTTTATTTAGCTTAATCACTACCATACTGAAATGATATATTACCATATTGAAATGATATATTTCTGTTTTCTTTTCCATTAGACTGTAAGCTTTTTAAAGGCAGAGTCCATGTTTGTGTTTTTGTCTTATGTGTCTAGTGTCAAAAGCACAGTTTGTTTAATTGTTTTTGAAACTGAATGAAGCCATCAATATATGCTTTTTCTAACATTGTGCACTGTATCACTAGAAAGGAGTGTCCAGATCACTGAAATTAAAAGTCTTTCTGCACCCTTTATTGCTAAATTATATCTGCAGGTATGGTTTTAGTTCCAATAATCAAATTTGAATAAGAATCTTGGCAAGTGAGAGAGCTTCTAGAAGAAGGTAACCACAATGGTGAAAGAGTTCTAAGGAGAGGAATGGTGGAATGACCCATCCTACAGTGACATGAACTGAAACTAATGCTAAAACTCATGAGGAAAAGGGCATGGACCAGGTATTCATGCTCCTCCAAAAGTAGTTATGGGGAGGAAAGCTCAGTTTAATATTAGAAATAACTTTACATAATCAACATACCTTGGTAGACTGATTGGAGAACATAGTCTTATTTCCTTCCCTGTAACCATGCCCTTGTTTAATATGACTTTTCAAAACCTACGGTCAAGAGGTACAGTCTAGTTCTCCAACCCCTTGAATCTGAACTGGCCTTATGACTTGCTCTGACCAATGGAATATGGCAGAAGTGACAGTGTGTCAGTTCCAAGTCTAGTCCTTGAGGGGCCTTCAGCATTCTCTTTCTCTCAGACCCTTGGGACGGTGAACGAGTCCAAACCAGCCTTCTGGCAGGTAAGTGCCCTGTGGATCAGAGCTGAGTCAGCTGATTCAGCCTAGCAGAGACTCTAGATATTTGAAATAGTCCATCTGCAGTTGCCTCAGTGGTGAGCAAAGCCTTCCATCCCACATGTGCCCTATAAATTTGTGAGCTAAATAAATGTTTGTTGAAAACTAAATTTGGGGTGCTTTTTAATGCCATAGTAGCTAACTGATAAACCATGAAATCATGGCATGAATTATGATAATGACTGTGTGAATGCCACCGTGAGTGCCACCGCGAATGCCACTGGAAGTGACTAAACATCTGTCAGGAATGTTGTAGGAAGAAAACAAAGATTGGATGGTACACCTGGAAGATGATGTTAACTTTCTTTTTATGCCATGAAACAATAGGATTCCTTGAATCTTTACCAAGTAATGGGTCATTCACTTAGGACAATATAGTGGCAACTACACCTGGTTGTTCTAATCTTTAATAAGTCTAGCAATCGAGTATTATAGCCAGGGTTTTATATTAGACAAATAATCCTTATTAAAATAAAAACTTACAAAATTTTTCACATAAAAAGTATTTTATAAGTCAGCAAAAATAACACATTCTACCACAGTTATTCAGAAAGCTTAGGAAAATATAATTTGTTATCCTAAGCTACTGCAAATCACTACAGTAATGATAATATAGCAATTCAGCATGCTGATAGTACTTCTTTCCATTGTTCTTTTTCTTTAGGGTTCCTCTAGTCAATACTTCACTACCCACAATAGCTGAACAATTTATTGAAGCATGAAAATTCTTCAGATTAATTTATTTAATTTTTACACCACCAATAATTTAGGTATTTTTCTAGTGTCCTAAATTAACTGGCTATTATAAACATCGATCTGCAGTTTATATTCCCAGTATTTTAAAACAAATAATACTGGCTTTTATTTACTTGATGTACTTTATGGATTTACTTGATTGATATTAATGGAGTAAAATTTCAAGTTTTCTCAATAAGTTGTAGACTAGGCAGAAATAAACCTCTTAAAGAATTTCTTTCTCCTGAGAAATGATGATGTATTTGGGAGATTTTCTTATTCAATGGATAGTTAACATGCCAAATTAATGATATTTCTATTTAGTTAGTTCTAAAGCAATTTGTTTTTGTAGACTACAGATGTTCATATTATTCTATAATTGGACAAGGTGTAACAGAGTATAATAAAGCCACTTCCCATGATGGTTAAAAAATTAATAATGACTTAATAGAACCACCTTCAGCTATGTCTTCTTCCAAAATATCAGTGTCTGGATCCATAAGATCTAAGGGAATATCATGCCTGCTAAGAGGGAATATGGCATCTTCTGTAAATCTGGAAATTGATAAAGTATTATGTGAAAGTTCCTTATATTTTTTTCTGTATACAGAATAATAAGAAATAAGAAATCTTTCATATTAGAGATATAGCTAACTAATTTCAGAGTCTTCATAAATATAATTTTTATAAAAAATAGCCTCTGAGATAAAAATGTCTTATATGGGGTATTCCTTTAGGTAATATGTAGGTATTACATATAGATATATATGTAAATATGTATACAGCAAGCACAATGTCATTTTTTCCTTAAGGATATAATTATTTTTATTGACACCCAGTTCCACAAGGAGAAGACAAACACTGCTGAATCCCCAATAATGACCATTAAATTGGTGTGATGTTATTCAGACATGAAAGGCTGCATCTGTCCTTAAGGAACTCATTGCCTACAATAAATTGCAGCCAATTGTCATGGTATTTCAAGACATAATACAGAGGTAAAGTTCCACTGGCTGTGTTATATGGTCATAATAGAGGACTAGCTTAGATGACTTCATTAGTCATTGAGTAAAAGATGAGAAAAGACAGAATTTGGGGATTATTTTTAAGTTCTAAGTAGAGAGACCACGTTCAGGGTGAAAGTTGAACTGTTCTTTGACTCTGATTTTAGCAGTAAGCACATAACTGAAAAACTCAGCAATTTACCATTGGTGTCTCCATTGCTCAAAGCATACTTCATTTAGAAAAGCAAGCAAGGTTCTCTTTTCACAGCAATTCCTCCTCACCTTAAACTAATGAATCTGTTAAAGAGAAAACAATTCATATATTTGCATTCATCATTTTTTTTTCAAAATATTTTTATTGTAAACCTTAACAAACAACAATTGCAGGTGGCCAGTTCTAACTGATCACTGTATAGCAAAGTTTCAAGGATTAGGTAAAGTTGAGGACTTGCATGATCTGCTACTTAAAGCTAAACTTACAGTCTTGACTTAAACCTAAATCACATGAATTTATGCATCCAATAATCACTTTTAGTAAATTGCCTCAGTTTAAAATTATGCTTTTATTTCCCCAAGAAATATTCTACTATGGGATATGAAATGCTATTTTTCTGAAAGCATTGATAATGTTAAGCAATTTATATTGATACACAAAATGTGCCAGTTAAAACTGAGTATGCCTTTTATTTATTCAGTTCATTCTTCGTACAGTTATATTCCTTTTAGAGCACTGCCCCTCCCCCCCAAAATAGCCTTATGTAAATGAGATTACATATGTTCTGGTGTGAATACCTCTTTCATATTTTTAAATGAATTTTCTGTTTTGTTCCAAAAATGTTTTAGTATGGATTGAGATTGTTTAGAAATGTCTGAATTTCTGTTCCATATTAGGTGATCCTTTTGGGAAGTCTGATTCAATATCACATGGAGCATTTTGTAAATCATAAAATCAGTCTTAATTAAAATAATAAATTTATTTTTTAATAGCTTCATTTCTTTTCTATAATTTCTACTTAGCAAAGATTTGAGATGGAATTGAGTGTGTATCCTCAATGATTGGTTTCCCTTTACTCTAAGTAAAAATTGTTCTCATGCTTATTAGTTTATTTAGTTTGTATAACACCTTTTTGAGGTAGGTGTTATCATGATACTTTAAAGAAATAGAAACAAAACTTAAAGAGGCCAAGCTATTCTTCATGCAGAATTATTGCTTTCTATAGCAATATTATACACTTTTTTGTTAAAGCGTATTCGTTTTATTATCTAGTTTTTAAAAATCAATGCATTGTTTAACACATCAGGAATTGATGCAGTTGGAAAGATTTTTCCCTAATTTGAGTAAATTGGGATTGTCTGACAAAGTATGGCTATGGTTTTGTACACAACATATCTGTTGGGGGCTGTTTTACTTTGCTAAATTGCTCAAAGCAAATACCGTACAATGGGTTGGCTTTTAATAATGGGAGTTTATTAGCTTACAAGGTTACAAGTTTGAGGCTGAGAAAAATGTCCCAAATAAGGCATCACTGAGGCTTTGGTTGACTGAAGACTGGCTGCTGGTCCTCAGCTCTCTATCATATGCAAAGCACATGGTGGTACTTGTTTGTCTCTCTCTTCTCTTCTGGGTTTCTCTCTCTTTCTCTCTCTCTTTTATTATATTTATAAAGGACCTCAGTAAGAGGATCACACCTTAAGTAAAGTACAAATTATCCCTTCCACAACACAGGAGTTAGGGACACAGATCTGGAAAATCCATGTAGAATTTTTTTTTCAGGATTTCTGGAAATCTTTAGCTGCCTCTTGCTTGGCAGATGTCACTTCTCCTATTACATTTACATTGCATAGGCTTTTAAACTTAAAAAAAAAAAATTCAGAGCAGCCTTTGCTGCCCTGAAAATCCATAGGGGTAGACTGTTCACCTCATTTGTAGCTTTTGCAAAACTCCCCCCAATTTCCCATTTGATTTCTTATACCAACCTGTAATATATCAAAGCCACAATGGGGAAAAATCATGATGTGGAAGGGTTAATGGTAACCTAATCAAAAGCCACTACTTAAATAGGTCTAAACTCACAGGAATAGATTTGCCTTACAAATATGACTTTCTAGGGCACATAAAGTTTCAAAAACTATAGGGGATCTTAGGAGAGAGAATGCAGGGAGATGGGCCGGCAGTCTGCTGAGCAGTGTCGAGGTTGACTTATGATGGAGTTGTTCACCACTTGGGCAAAGGCAGGTCTCTGCATCAGTGCTTCAGGGTGTTTAGCAGCGGGAATTTATTTATTTAAAGACAGTAAAGTTTCTTCTTAGGAATATTGGAGAGGCCAACTAGCAATATGTAAGAATTATTCCTTTTCCTTATAACAAGGTCTTCAAATAACTACCTGTATCGAAAAACTGTTTTTCTTGACAATGAAAGATATGTGCATGTTTAATAAATCCACTATGTACACAGAATATTCCACCTTTTGAAGAAAATGCTGGATCATTTAGGAATTAGAAGTTCTGTGGGCTTCTGTCTAGGAATGAAAAACACCAAATGCAGGCAGTTGCTCATGGAGTATTGAATATTTTGGAGAATACAAAAGTTAAAAATTCCACCTTTTTCTCAAAGCCTGACCACCATTCAAGACATAAAAACACAAAAATGATGAAGCTACATTCATTATATTTTATGGTAGTCTCTGATAAGGCAGTAAGTTATTGGTTACTCTTTCAGTGAGAATTTAACTGGGGTCCATTTTCATGCCTGCGATATCAAATATTGATATGAAAAGTTGACTTCATAAGCAAAGTAACCTTTATTTACACCCAGAACAAGCACCTTGTGGCACACATTGACTTCTCAAATTTAAATTAGAAAGATAAGGGCATAAAATATAAGTACTTCTGCATTTTATTCTGTACGCTGCCAGAATGTGATACACCAGATATGGAACAGCTTTTACAAAGGAGAATTTATTAAGTTATAAGTTTACAGTTCTAAAGAAGTGGAAGTGTCTAAATTAAGGCTCCGAAAGAGGCTACCTTCACTCAAGAAAGGCCGATTGGTCAACACCACCTCTGCCAGCTGGGAAATCATGTGACTGGCATCTGCTGGTCCTTTGCTCTAGGGCTCCATTACTTTCAGCTTCTGTTCCTGTGGGGTTTTTCTTTTCCACAGCTGGGTTTCATCTCTTGGCTTCCCTTGGTTCTCTACAAGTTCTGTCTTGCTTAACATCTCATGGGAAGGCAATGACGATGTCTGCTGGATTCTGCCCATGTCTAGGCTTCTGCTCTCTCTGTTGGCACTCCAAACATCTCCAAGCATCTGCATCTGAGGTTTCTCTAAAATGTTTCCCCTTTTAAAGACTACTAAACTAATCAATCCACCTTGAATGGGTGGAGTCACTTCTCCATCTAATCAAAGGCCACCTACCATTGGGTGCATCACATCTCCATGGAAGTAATGTAATTAAAAGGTCACACCCACAACTGGGCACATCATGCATCAATGGAATAATCCAATCAAAATTTCCAACCCTTAACAGTAGGTCTGGGCCCAAAAGATTGGATCATGATAAAAACATTTTTTTCTAGTACAATAGTTTCAAACCAGGACATAAGCCAAATTAAAAATAGCTTGAACTCAATAATAATAAAAATACAAGAAACAAAAATATGCAAGTTGCAACCAAAGCAATTTTAGAGAGAAATGTATAGCTTTAGATGATTGGATTAAAAAGAAGATGGCTCTAAAATCAGTGACCTGAAGAGAAAAGTGAAACCAAAATAAGTAAAGGAAGGAAATTAAGAAGCATGATCAGGAAGACAGACACACTTGAAGAAAGTTAGCAAACACAAAAGTTAATTCTTTATGAAGTTTCCAATAATTCCAACCCTTGAGACAGACAGATCAAAAGAAAAAGAGACAGTATACAATTACTAATGTGAGGAATGAAAAAGAGCCTTTCACTATAGATCTCACACATATTAAATGGTTAACAAAGAAATATTATGAACAACTTTGTACCAACACAATAAAAAAACTTAGACGAAATGGTCAAATTACTTGACTAATACAAGATTCATAATTGACACAAAATGAAAAAGACTGGTAAGGCCCATATCCATCAGAGAAATTGAATTCATCATCAAAAGCCTCTAGCGTGTATGGGTGGTTCAGTGGTAGAATGCTCGTCTTCCATGTGGGAGACCTGGGTTCGATTTCCAGACCATGCTCCACCCACGCCAACCCTCCCCCCAAAAAGGCATCTATAGGTGAGAGAACTTACTGCAGTCATAGGACATGAAAAAAATTAAGATACAAAAGTCGTTATATATATATATAAATGAGCCATTTATATAAAAATCCTTGGAACCTTTTTATTGTATATATTTGCAAGCCATTTAAAAAATATATATAAGTGCAAAGTGCCTAGAATAATCAAAACAATTAAAGGAAAGAACAAAGTTGGAAGGCATATGCTTTCTGATTACAAGACACTGTGATCCCAAAACAATCAAAACAATGCTTTGTTTTGTCTTTTTGGTTTTTTTTAAGGAGAAACTTAAAGATCAGTGGAACAGAATTGCTAATCAGAAAGAGACTTATACATATATGGACAATTTATTTTCAGCAAAAAAAATTCAATGGCTAAACGAAAGTGTTTTCAATAAATGTTAAAATATTAAAATGTATAGTGTGCAACAAAACATTGAAAGACAAACAAAGAAACAGGAAATGATAGACCATTAAAAGGAACAAAATAAAAATCCAGAAATTAACAAAAAAAAAGGACAAGACTTTGGAATTACCAGAGACTTCAAAATAATCATCCTTATTTCGCTCAAGAAGATACTGGAAAACATGGCAAAGAACTAAAAGATAATGAGGAAAATAATGAATGAACAAAATGAGACTATCTCCAGACAAATACTGGAGTTAAAGAACATAATGACTGAAATAAAAATTCCCTAAATGGTTTCAAGAGCAGATTAGAAGTGGCAGAAGAAAGGATCCATGATATCTAAGACAAGACAACTGAAATGGTTCAGGCTGAGGAGCAGAGAGAAAAGAGAATAAAATCAAATGAACAGCCTGTGGAACACCATGGAATATAGCAATATATGTGTTATGGGAATTCCAGAAGGAGAAGAAAGAGAGAAAAAGTGAGAAGGAATATTTGAGGAAATAATGACAGGGAAATTTAAAAATTTAGCTAAGGGTGTGAATACATACATCCAAGACCCCCAACGAACCCCAAACAAGATAAAGTCATAGAGAATCATGCCAAGGAAAATAGTAAACAGATTAACCAAGGACAAGGACAAAGAGAGAGAACTGAAAACTGAAAGGGAAAAGCAGCAAGTTATGTACATGGGAACTCCAATAAGATTAAATGCTAATTTCCATCAGATGCTATGGAGAAAAGAAGAGCAGTTGTACAAAATGTTAAAGTGCTGATTAAAAAAAAATTGCCAACGAAGAGTTTTATAGCCAACAAGACTTTCTTTCAAAATGGTTAAAGGATTAACACATTCCCAAATAAACAAAAGCTGAGTGAGTTAGACCTACCTTACAAGTAATGCTAAAGGGAATTCTTCAGACTGAAAGAAAGAACACTAGATAGTGATTCAAAGAGGCATAAAGAAATGCAGACCTCTGGTAAAGGTAACCATATGAGTAATTATAAGTGCCAGTACTCATGCATTGTATTTTTTCTTAAAATACTCCATGTTTAACTATTTACAAGTGCTAAAATACAAATGCATTAAAAAGCAATGATGGCTGCAGAGAAGATGGCGGCTTAGTAAGACGTGCGGGTCTTAGTTCCTCCTCCAGAAAAGCAACTAAAGAAACAGAAACAATACGAAACAGCTCCCGGAGTCACGACAGAGACCAAAAAGACAGCGTACCCCATTCTGGAACGGCTGAATGAGCAGGGAGAATCCGCTGCGGTGAGATACCCGAGGGGCGCGCGTTTTCCCGGCCGGGGCGGCTGGCGACTGGGGTCCCCTCCACGCACGTGGCTCCCCGGTCTGACTGGGAACGTTGGATAGCGGGGCCCTCCCGCCACGCTTGGCGTCTCGGGCCAGCTGGGCAATTTGGACCGGCACTCCCCCAACCCCGGCGGCCGGCGACCCCCGCCTCCACGCGCGGTTTCCCGGGCCGACTGCGAGATTTGGATTGACGAGTTAAAGGAGCCACAGCATCTTTTACTGGTGGGCCCTGCAGACAGACAAGCGCCACGAGCGCCACCTACTGGGCAGGAAAAGAAAAACAGAGCCCAGAGATTTCACAGAAAAATTTTCAACCAGCTGGGTCCCACACCCAGGGAAATCTGATCAAATGCTCAGACACCAGCAGAAAATAATGGATGACGCTCGGAAAATTGAAGATATGGCCCAGTCAAAGGAACAAACCAATAGTTCAAATGAGATACAGGAGCTGAGACAACTAATGCTGAATATACGAACAGAAATGGAAAAACTCTTCAAAAACCAAATCAATAAATTGAGGGAGGACATGAAGAAGACATGGGCTGAACAAAAAGAAGAAATAGAAAATCTGAAAAAACAAATCACAGAACTTATGGGAGTGAAGGACAAAGAAGAAAAAATGGAAAAAACAATGGATACCCACAATCGTAGATCTAAAGAGACAGAAGCTACAATTAGTGAACTGGAGGATGGAACATCTGAATTCCAAAAAGAAACAGAAACTATAGGGAAAAGAATGGAAAAACTTGAGCAGGGAATCAGGGAACTGAATGACAATATGAAGCGCACAAATATACGTGTTGTGGGTGTCCCAGAAGGAGAAGAGAAGGGAAAAGGAGGAGAAAAACTAATGGAAGAAATTATCACTGAAAATTTCCCAACTCTTATGAAAGACCTAAATATACAGATCCAAGAAGTGCAGCGCACCCCAAAGAGAATAGACCCAAATAGGCGTTCTCCAAGACATTTACTAGTTAGAATGTCAGAGGTCAAAGAGAAAGAGAGGATCTTGAAAGCAGCAAGAGAAAAACAATCTGTCACATACAAGGGAAACCCAATAAGACTATGTGTAGATTTCTCAGCAGAAACCATGGAAGCTAGAAGACAGTGGGATGATATATTTAAATCACTAAAAGAGAAAAACTGCCAACCAAGACTCCTATATCCAGCAAAATTGTCCTTCAAAAATGAAGGAGAAATTAAAACATTTATAGACAAAAAGTCACTGAGAGAATTTGTGACCAAGAGACCAGCTCTGCAAGAAATACTAAAGGGAGCACTAGAGTCAGACATGAAAAGACAGAAGAGAGAGGTATGGAGTAAAGTGTAGAAAGAAGGAAAATCAGATATGATATATATAATACAAAAGCCAAAATGGTAGAGGAAAATATTATCCAAACAGTAATAACACTAAAAGTTAATGGACTGAATTTCCCAATCAAAAGACATAGAATGGCAGAATGGATTACGACCCAGCAATACCACTGCTAGGTATCTACTCAAAGGACTCAAGGGCAAAGACACAGACGGACATTTGCACACCAGTGTTTATAGCAGCATTATCTACAATTGCAAAAAGATGGAAACAGCCAAAATGTCCATCAACAGATGAGTGGCTAAACAAACTGCAGCGTATACCTATGATGGAATATTATGCAGCTTTAAGACAGACTAAACTTATGAAGCATGTAATAACATGGATGGACCTAGAGAACATTATGCTGAGTGAGTCTAGTCAAAAACTAAAGGACAAATACTGTATGGTCCCACTGATGTGAACCAACATTCGAGAATCAACTTGGAATATATCATTGGTAACAGAGACCAGCAGGAGTTAGAAACAGGGTAAGATAATGGGTAATTGGAGCTGAAGGGATACAGACTGTGCAATAGGACTAGATATAAAAACTCAAAAATGGACAGCACAATAATACCTAAGTGTAATGTAACTATGTTGGAACACTGAATGAAGCTGCACCTGAAATATGGTTTTTTGCTTGTTTGTTTGTTTGTATCTTTTGTTTTTGTTTTTTTCTTTTTCCTTTTTATATATATATTTTTTATTAGTATTATTATTTTAATTCTCTTCTCTATATTAACATTCTATATCTTTTTCTGCTGTTTTGCTAGTTCTTTTCCTAAATCGATGCAAATGTACTAAGAAATGATGATCATACATCTATGTGATGATACTAAGAATTACTGAGTGCATGTGTAGAATGGAATGATTTCTAAATGTTGTGTTAATTTCTTTTCTTTTTTTTGATTAATAAAAAAAATTTAAAAAAATAAAAAAAAGCAATGATAAATCAATGATTTGGAGAACAATGTAGAAATATATAACTTGGAAGAAGTACAAAACAGATGGGGAATGATGGGGTATAGAAATGGTATATGTGTATGTTATTGAAGATAAGTTGTATGATTCAAATGTGATAGTTATAGTTGTAGGTTAATATTAACCACAAGGTAACGAAAAAAATGTGAAAAATATATTCAGAAAGAAACAAGAAGGGGTGCAAAATGGTAAATAATAATAATTATAAATAAATATGGAAGTAGGCACTAACAGAATAATTGAGGGTCAAAAAAGTATAAGACTTAAAAAGAAAAAATAGCAAAATGGCAGCAGAAAACCTGAATATCATAATTAGTTACTTTAAATATAGATGGGTTAAACTTTTCCATCAAAAGGCAGTTTTTGGCAAAATAAATATAAAAGCATAACCAACAATTTTCTTTTTACAAGAGATTGACCTGAAATTCAAATACATAAGTAGGTTGAAAGTGAAGGATGGAAAAGAAATATCTTCCATGCAATAGTAATCAAAAGAGAGCTAAGGTAGGTGTAATTGAACGCAAGAACTCAAACAGATATTTGCATATTGACGCTCATAGCAACATTATTCCCAATTGCCAAAAGATGGAAGCAACCCAAGTGTCCATCAAAATGATGGATACATATAGGGTGGTGTATCTGTATAATGGGATATTATCAGCCTTAAAGATGAATGAAGTCCTGACCTGAAACGTGGGATGACGTGGATGAACCTTGAATTCATCATGTTGGGTGAAATAAGCCAGGCACAAAAGGGTATATATTTTATGATCTCATTTGTATGAACTAATTAGAGTAAGAAAATTCATAGAGTTAGCAGCTGGAATATAGTTTACCAGTGGTTGAGGCGGGGAGGGAGTGGGGAGTTGATGCTTAAATTGTACAGAGTTTCTATTTGGATTGATGGGGAGGTGTTGCTAATGGATGATGGTGATGGTAGCACAGCAGTGTGGATGTAATTAACAGCACTGAATCATATATTTGAATGCGGCTAACATGAAATTTCAGGTTGTATATATTTTACTAGAATAAAAGTTGAAAAAAAAACAAAAGAACAACATAGGATTGTACAAGACAAACAGTGAATCCTATTGTAAATGATGGCCTATGGCTAATAGTACAATTATAAACATTACCGTTTATGAATTAAAAAAAAAGTATCACACAACTGCAAGGTGTTAATAATAGGATAGTATATGGGAACTCATTTTATGCATTTCTTACAATTTCTCTAATAAAATTTCTCTAATAAAAAGAAATGAGTAATTAAATAAAACTGAAGGCATTTAGTAACAGTATCCAATTAATATATGATCCCAGGGCACGTGTGGTTTAAAATCCATAAAAACACCATGCAGTAATGCAAATTTATACTCAAATTATCCTTGGAAGTAAATGTCGATTATATCTTGATTATAATAATTATAATAATAATACTTCCTTTTGAGCAAGGTGCATTCCATGAGTTAGATCATTATTTAAGTTTCATGGTAGGTTTGCAGATTAAAACAGGCAATTATCAAATGCAGCAGTTTTCCTGAGTTTAGATCATAATGGATACTCACCAGTGTGGGAGACTGAGTTATACATTTCCCCCCAAAATAGCATGTTCTTGATCTTAATCTGTTTCCTGTGGATGAGAATCCATTTGTAAGTGGGACCTTTGATGAAGTTCCTTCCGTTAAAGCATGTTCCACTGTGACCAGGATGATTCTTAATTCTATTACTGGAGTGTTTTTATAAGGGAATGAAATTCAGAGAGAGAGAGAGAAAGCCATGGAAACAAGAATCTGAAAGGAACAGAAGCTGGAAGAGAAGGGAGAGTCCACAGACACTGCCATGTGGCAGAGAAGACAAGGATCGCCAGCAGCCAGCCTTCATGATGAAGCCTTGTCTTATGACACCTTGATTTGAACATTTTCTCAGCTTTACAAAAGTAAGCTAATACATTTCCATTGTTTAAACCTAAACTATTTCATGATATCTGCTTTAAGCAGTTTAGGGAACTAAAACAGTTAAGGTGTGGCCAACTGGGTCTGTATGGGTTATAATCTCTTCATTGCAAGCCTTATAAAAAGTAAACCAGGAGAAGATCCAGAAGCAGGAAGTCAGTTAAACTGCAAGGAAAAGGAGAGAACATTGCCACATAATGGGAAAACCTAGGAACTGAAAAATTACCAGTCAGCCAGAATGCTTCTGACTCTTGGAGGAAGAAAACCTTCTAGACTCTGAAACTGAGAGCCGATAAATTCCTGTTGTTAAGCCAGCCCATTGTGTGGTATTTGTATTAGCAGCCTGGGAAACTAAGATAACTACTGTGTCAGTTTGAAACTATTATGTACACCAGAAAAGCCATGCTTTGATTCTGATCCAATCTTGTGGAGGCAACCATTTCTCTTAATCCTAATTCAGTACTGTAAGGCAGAAAAATGATTAGATTATCTCCACAGAGATGTAATGTGACTAATTGTGGGTGTGGCCTTAGATTAGATGGATATGTGACTCCACCTACTCAAGGTGGTTCTTGATTAGTTTACTGGAATCCTTCAAAAAGGGGAAACATTTTGAAGAAACTTCAGAGCCGAGAGAGAGAGAGAGGCGACACAGATGCAGACACTTGGAGAACAAAAACATGGATGTTTGTAGATGCTTGGAGTCCAGCAGACATCACCATGACATGTCAAGCAAACCAGAACCTGGAAAGAGCCAAGGAAAAACAGGGGATGAAAACCAGCCCCAGAGAAGCAAAGTGAGGAACTCTACAGGAACAGAGGCTGAAAGCAACAGAGCCCAGGAGCAAGGGACCAGCAATGCCAGCCAAGTGACTGCCCAGCTGACAGAAATGTTCCTAATTCATTGATCTTCCTTGAGTTAAGGCTTCTTTTCCTGGATGCCTTAGTTTGACATTTTTATAGGCTTAGAACTGTAAACTTGTATCTTATTAAATTTCCTTTTTGAAAGCCATTCCAGTTCTGATATATCGCATTCCAGCAGTTTTCAAACTAAATTGATCACTAAAAATTAATAATAAAAAGTAAAAAACAGCCTGCGGTAATCAAGGCTGGCCCTTTTTTTTTTTCAATAAATCACATTAATTGATTAGTTATATTATTTCCCAAACAAGAGAATGCACTTCAATTTTTATCAAAATTCTGTAGCTTTCAGGATTCATTTAAATGGAGTTCTTATTGACACTGGAATGATAATCATATATTGAACACTCGAGGTTTTTAACATGCTAAAAATCTTTGATCTCATCCCTTTCAATGAAAAACCTTTCAATGAAATGGCATTGATTATCACTTAATGTAATTGTAGTTTCATACTGAGGTATAAGGATGTAAAGACACCCATGATTCCAAAGGACACTTTTGAAATATTCTAGTATGTATTTTCCTGAGTGACATGCTTTAGTGCAATGGTTAAACATGGTCCACCACATTAATTTTTGATACTGACTCCAATTTTCTAGTTGTTAAGATTTCTATTCTAAATTGAATCTTTATGAATGTTGGAAGCACAAACTTCTCAGAACTGCCTAAAGCCTGAATACATGTAAGTGCCTCTGTTAAAGTTTGAGAATCAAGGTAAAATTTAATTCTAGCTAGAAATTGTAGTGTGGAGTATGCATTCAAGAAATCCCTCGTACATTTCAATTACTGCCAAAGGTAATAGAATAAATACAATATTAATTTTATGAGTTTTTATGCTTGAGTAAACCTAAAAAATTGCAATTATATTTACTGGGCTTGGCTGTGTTGAAAGATAAGGGATAATTACATTCATGCCTGTTGGGAAAAAGCCTGCACAAACTATGCAGGTTTAGAATGTTAACAAAACTGTAATATTAGGAAATTCAATCAAATGTTAATTAATTACAAGATAAAGTGCTATCTATGAATGTATTACAGCAAGAAAATCTATATATTTGCAAATATTTTCATTTTTCTCCCTATTATAATTTCTTCTGTCATACAGAAAATATGACACAATTAGGCTTTTACATCAGGCATATAATTATAATTAAATATAATTTTGCAGCGCTCCTGAATAGGATAAAATATAAAACTCTGAAACTTAATTCTAAGTTTTTCCTACTAGCTTTACATTATGAGCTATGGTTTAGATATTTTTTTTTTTACAATTTCTAATATTTTTAGAACAAGGAAAACAAATTATTTCTAAATAGAATATATAAATATATTGATTGCTGTATTGTTTTTTACTATGGTTGCATATATATGCATAACAAGTTAATTATAATAAGCACTTAATGAAAAATTTAAAAAATCAATTTTCTAATTGTTACCCCTTTTAAAAGTCTATTCATGTGGAACAGAATTAAATATATATAAGAAAAAATAGTTAAATAATTAAAACATTCATAGATTATCATTCAGTCCTGCAAATTTAAACCATTTTAGAATTTCTATTGTATGTGCCTATATGTACCTGTTGGAGGACACATTAACTATTGAATCATACTTGTAATATAACTGTCTGTTTTGATTTATCTTGAATATAAACAGGACATAATCTTCTAAATATCTGTGGTACTGTATTTGTCATTAATAGAAACTGATATATAGATATTCTAAAATAAATGGCATTAATTCATTGAGAAAAGATTTTGAGTGTCAGTCTACATGCAAGGAACATTTATGGGTATAAAACAGAAGTTGAAAGAAAGTACCGTGAGTGACTTGGCCTTGGAATGCTGAAAATAAAACAGGGATGAGGTCATTTTTAAAGAACAGTGAAAATCTTGTAGCATATAAATGCTTGGTTGATTTTATTTTTAGATCCATATCATCATCTGTGTTTGCTTTAAAAATTCAAATATTCTTTGTTTCTGTTCTAGTTAAGCTGAAAAGAGTCACTTTGTGGTTACATGGTTCACACTTGTACTTTGTAGTTATAGTGTCTTCCTGTGAATATACAAAGTAGTAGAATTACTAAAGACGGGGTGTTTAGATGTTCTATTTTCTGGTTCATAAATTAATGATGTATATGATTTTACTATTACTGAATATAACTCAGGAGTTTACACATGGTCAAATATACCCAAAATTGCAATAATATTTAGTTTTGGAATGAATTCCCAAAAGGTATATCACCAGTAGTATTTTCTTTTTTGCATGGGCAAGCACCGGGAATCAAACTTGGGTCTCCGGCATGGCAGGCGGGCACTCTGCCACTGAGCCACCACGACCCACCCAACCAATTGTAGTTTTATATACATATATGCATGTTTTATTTTCAATTTATGTATAGATGAAAACTAGTAACTGATGATCACACTCTGATGAAAGTAGCTAATCACTCCTAGTTAGTGACTCACTGGCTTGATTTAGGGACTAAAAAATTATTATTATTTTTTACCCACATTTTAATGAGCCTGAATTTGATCTGCCTTTTTTCCTGGCTTGGAGATATATCTGTGATAAATGGATATCAGTGGACAACATGCAGCTTGTAAAAATTAAAAGTGACAAGTTTCTATGTACAGAAGAATTGACTTGCTGAAACCAGCAGGTTCTGCCATCTTTTGGTTCTATGGTTTCTTGGCTCCCCAACAGACAGCTTAAGATGTGGCTCAGGTGATGTATATTTCTCAACCAGTACTCTTAAGAAACTGGCAATTTCCCATGTTTAAGTGGTCTATATTTATCACCTATGGTATAACACATGCAATTGCTTATTACATATGATTGCTATAGTCCTTGAAAATAATGCATAACATTTCAGATTTGATAGAGAGTCAAGCTATTTACCAAATCATACTTAATTTAGATATTTTAAAACATTTTATGAAGTGGTTAGAAAGTTGGAAAACTACAGTTGAAAAAAGCTCATAGAAAGAATAATGGCTAAATTACAGATATTCCTCAAATTCAGTCACCTCTCACTTGGCTTTCAAGGAAACTGTCAGTTTCTGAATGGCGGACATCCAGAAATGTGTGACATACAAGATGTGAAACATTTGCCATCTCCTTAGTTGAACTTCTGCCTTCCAATTAGATTATGGTGGGTCTTCACTATAAGTCAAACTACAAATGAATATTCCTGTATTGACTTAGTTTTCACACAGAACTACTTTTAAACCTTAGGTTAAATCAAGCTGATTCCCTTTTTGCAATACTAATTCAGTGCATTTTTCTGTTAATCATAACACGATGTATTTATAAAAAGTTCTGAGGAAACTTTGCAATTATCAAAGGTGCATAAGATGTTTGATGCTGCAAATTCAGCCTCTCAGAAGACCTTTAGTTTAAATTAGATTCAGGCATATGGTATTTCAAAGCGATTTTAGATTAGGCACCAGAGTTGATTGTACTTCAGAATGCTTTACATGATTCTGAGAGTTTATGAGTAGATTCACTCAACTAAAACCCATTCAAAGCTTGACATTTTGTCCCATGAATACATAGGATAGTAGTTTGTAATTACATAAAAATGCAGACAACAGAGAAAATTGAAAGTAAATGTACCAACCTCAAACTCCACCACCTAGAAACCTTTTGATAATCATAGTTCTAGACACCTTTCTCTGCATATGTACACACAGAAATAAATCATTGAAATAATTTAACATGCTGTAAATGAAGAAAAAGCCACTGAATTAAGCTTACTAAATTGCTGCCATCAGATATGTTTTCCTTTCAATAAAGTACATTAGTTTCTAAAATATCTCAGTTACAGTGAAATATATTAAAAATATTAACAGATGGATGCCATTAGTTTTCTTTAATTGCATGTTTCAATTTGGGACAGATATCTATTATCACCTGCTATGAAATGAGAGAAATCTATTTGCCCTAATCTTCTAATCACTGTCCATCTAATAGCTGTTCTTTTAACCTTGTCAGGATTAATGCTATTTACATGTTGTTTGCAGTCATGATTTGTGTATTTGTTTAGGCTTATTTCAAATCATTTTGTCCTTTTTCCCCGTCTACATTTTTGGATCCTGATTTTCTCATTTGTTTCTTAGTTAGCTGTACTTTATCATCAAGGATGATTTTTCAAGTAAGGCTCAGGGATGTTCTAGTTCCAGAACTCCTGTGTATTTAAGAATGCCCATCTTTTGCCTTTTTACTTCAGCGACGACATAGTTCGGTGTAGGATTCCTGGGTTTTATGCTCTTTCCTTTATAGACATCGGTCCAGTATTTCATGGTATGGAATGTAACTGAAGAGATATCCGAGTGAATTATTTTTTCCAAAATGTGATTCATTTTTTTCTTGTCAATATTTCCATCAAATTCTTTAGCTTTAATTATAACTCTCTTAACAAGATTATTCTTGGTGTTGAATGTGTTTATTATTTTTTTCCTTGGAATCTGTTTGTCCTTTCCATCTGCAGTGCCAAATCTTTATATCAGTGACATTTTCTTCTATTTTAAACTTGAATAAAATATTTCATTTGCTTTCTTCTCCAGGAATGCCAGTTATTTGTATGTTGAATATTCTTTGCTTATATTAGATTTGTTTTTTCATATTAATCATTACATTCTATTTTTTCTCTCCATTATATTTGTCAATGATGTCCTAAAAGCTTTTTTATATGTAATTGGCAGTATTTCAGTGGTGTTTCTTTAATCATTCTATTTTATAACTTCTAATTTGCATTTTATCTTCAGAGAATTTTATTTCTCTTCTCTTTCCCACATTCAGCAATATCTTATTTCATCTTTTTTCTTTGTCTGATTATACATTCTTTGATCTTGCTAAATTCCTTTTGATTCTCGGTTAACAAACAAATGTTATTATGAATCTCTTTGACACTTTGGAAAAATATTTAGGTTGAGTCTTCTGTTTTTTGGAATAACTTTTAAAAAATATATTATTATTATTCTTGCTCCTCACTCACATATTTTTGTTCCAATGTCTATACATAGGTCTTAATTCAGTTCTTTTTAGTTATTACTTATTGTCAAACAATGGTAGATCTATTTGGATTATGCTTAATATGTTATAGATATATAGATGGAAGGTTGGGATATTTTGGTAAATGGAGGCATAAGCAGTTCCAATTAGAGTTTACCTGGAACATTTTTCATCAAATGATAAACTTTTTGTACTGAGGTTCACATCATTTTTCACTTTTGAACCACTGCACATCACAGAGAAAGCCGCTAATTCACAGACCTTCAGACTTGTGATCCAACGATCACAGGTTTTCCTTTATCTCTTATCCCACTTTACCTCAGCAGTGCTCTTTGTTGTATTTAGAGCATAAATTTTTCTATTTGAACATATTAATAATCTTTAAAGAGAAAGTAAAAGACCATGAATGGGAAGTGATAAATCAGAAATATTCAGGAGTTTAATAAGATAAATTCTACCAATTTTTTGAGATTATCTTGAGACCATAGCTCTCATGTAAACACTTATTTTTAAGTAAAGTCTCATATACGTTAATGTACATAGTTTAAATATTTTCTGATATAGAAACGTCCACACTGTTTGACTGGATTCTATTTAACTTACAACAGGAATCCATCTATTATTTTGTTTTGATATTATGACAATATTGTATTTCTGGGATAGGTTTTTTTCACATAATGCTGTGTAAGTAACAAAGTTCCTGTCTTCTTTCAAGTAATAGCATTTTTGCTTTGTTCCACTGCATTTTGTTTTAAAGGATTATATTTTGTTAATATTTTCTAGCCATGTTAGTTATTGTTCATTTGGATGATTTTACCCTTCTGAGTAAAGCTTATGGATGGTTTGTACTTATATATATCTATAGTATATACAACTGTAGTATTTATTTTCTATTGCTATGAGAAATATGAAATTTTTTTATGAGATAAGGATATTTATTCCTAGAACAAAATGACCATAAAATAATCCAATGTGAACTAGTATATATGTTTCCACTCAATTTGTTATGCAATGCTAATTGAAATTTTCTTGCTTAATAGAGAAAACAGTATTAAATTTAAAAATGATCTATTGCTTCATGGTAATATTATTTATTGATAAAAGTTGCTATAATAAGTATGTGTCCATTTATTTTTTAAGGCCCACGCCTAGCTGAGTCTTTGATTCTGAAATAAAAATTTGCATAGAATTTTTTGTTCAACTTCTTTGAGGTAGTCTAAAATACATATATATGATCAAAGAAAAAATTTAGTGTAACTTTCTGCTCATCAAAAAAGTTTGAAAAGTGACAAAAGTAGACAATTGTTTATTTTTACTTCTATTTATAGTCATGCTTTTGATAACAAAAAGAAAAGAATTAGTAATTTTGATGTTATGTTGATTTCTGTTTCTCTAGAAAATTGTATAACTTTGAGTATTGCAAAAATATAGTTTTTAAAGTAACATCCTATTTTGTTTTTCTCATATTAAAGGTAATTATATATATCCATATATATGTATACTTAGTTAAGCATATATAAAATTATTGGTGCACATGTAGAAAAATATTGGAAAATTTTAAGTATCATAAACCAAATCACTATAGAGAACTACCATAAACATTATATATATATGTATATGTATGTATTTATATATTTCTATTTTGCATAATATTATATTGCTAATACAATTTAACTTTAATACTCTTTGGTACACTTATTTTAAATTATCTTCTTATGGAAAAAAAATAATTTATTTAACAATTCTCTCAGTGAGAGTCATCAAGATGGTCATGTCTTTGATGGCTAAGATCCCAAGACATATATAACTCTTATTATATTATAATTTCATGTGTGGGTATATGCCAAGATGGAACCCACATTCTTTCTCATCACTAGTTTTTTGAATTTGCTCTTTCCTCTGCTTGGAAACCACCACATTTTTTCATGTCTTTGCCATTAAATATTTCCTGCCCCCACCTCTGATCCTGACCCAAATTATGGCCTTACTAAGGACATGTAGAGTGAGTTGCTACAAAGTGTGTTGTAGGAACACAAGTTCAGTGTAGAGCAGAAACTTTCAGCAAATGACCTCTGCGTAGTCTGGAAAAGCAAATGACCTATTTGTTACTTGCACAGCTCAAAAAGTCCAAAAGAGCAGGAGAAGAAATTCCATCATGACTGATCTCCCAGGATGGACAAAGCTGCTCAGATTAGTGTGTGTAGACGGGAGCTCTGCACACCCCTCTTCACATAGGAGATGAGAAACCAATTCGTACTATTTGAGTGTGGTTTCTATCCACCTCAGGAGGACAGGGCCCTACCACTGAGAATCCCTGCCTGGATTAGAATCTGGGCCTGTGGTTCCTCATTTCCAAGCTTAATGTCTGCCCAGAACTTTTCATTAAACTTTGTTTCCTCCTGCTGCAGAATGGCACATACTAGAAAAGGAGGCTGGAGTGGCAGAAAGCTGGAGGGTGGCCACTTAGCATATGTCCATGACTTCCCCAGAGAAGGAGGTGGGGGTAGGTGAGGTCTGGACAATGGCTGCTTAACAGGAAGTCTGTGACTTCCCTAAAAAGGCACGCTATGCTTTTCCCCAGAAAAGGAATTATCAATCTGTAGGTTAATTTGTTGTTTGATAGTCAGTGTGCATTATTTGTCTTTACATTCCATTAGATCAGGGACATTGTCTTAGTCACCGTGTACCTCAATGACCTAGCACTAGAAACTTAGTTGTTTTTAGTTTTGGGGGGATACTTAGTAGCCCAAAGTGAAAAGAACTGATCAACATAATAATATATAATATGCACTTGAAGTCCAAAGTGAAATAACTGATCAAAATGACAATATACACTCAAGGGTAAGACATGGAGGGTTAAGGTAAAAGGATAAATACTCAAATTTAAAGTGTCTAGATTTTTAATAAGAAAGTTAAAATTAAAAACTAACAAAGTATACATTTAAACATAAAATTATTCCATAATTTGCCTTTTTCAAAAAGAAACAAGAAAATATGTTCATGCTATCACCAATTTAAGTGAGCTGGCAATTATCATCATTGTTCATCTGGAGACACATTAGACCTCATCAGTCTTTATCTTTTGAATTCCATCAGGGCACTGTAAGAAACAATGGATTTTAAAGGGTATTTGGAGGAATTTCAATATTTAAAGTCACTTAATTTTACTGTCCAATAACTTTCCAATTTCAGTTCAGTATTTTTTAAAGAGGAGATTTCTTGTGTTTTTCTGTTTTATTAACACTTATTCTCTCAAATTATGAAAAGAATATTTAATCATTATAGAAAATTGAAACAATATAGAAATGCAGAGGAAAACAAAAATTGTGCATATTCTACTTAGTGAAAACCAAGGTTAATACAATCTTCTTTCGCTGGCTTTTCTCAAGTGGGAGATGAAGAAAATTCAGGAGGGGAAGGTGGGAAGGCGGTGCAGTAGGAAGCTCGGGGGCTCAGGCCTTGTACCAAAACCGCTATTACACAGGCAGCAACTATTGAAAACAACTGTTTTGAAACCCAGGAGGTCAGAAGACTATTGTACATCATCCAGGAGGTAGGAGGAAAAGACTTTGAATTATGGTAAGGAAGCAAATTGCTCCTCTCGGCATGGTAGCTACCAGAGCCCATCTCACACTCTTGCAGCAGGCCACCATGGGGTCCAGCCCCTGGCTAGCTCACTGGTGACAGAAAGGGACAAAAATTCTATTCTCAGAAACAGAGGTGGGCGTGACTGATTACTGATATTGGCTTTTTTGAACATTCTTTAATTGTGAAGTATTATATATACAATAAAGCAATAAATTCCCAAGTACGTTTTAAGAAGTAGTTATAGAACAGATTTTAAAGTTTGGTGTGGGTAACAATTCCATGATTTTTCATTTTTTCTTTTAGCTGCTCCAGGACACTGGAGACCAACAGAAATATCAATATAATATTCAGCAGTTATATTCATTTGTTAAATCCTATCTGCTCTGTTATAATCCTTCTCTTTAAATAACATGTATACACAAAAGCAATAAATTTCAAAGTATGTGGCAACAATTAGTAGTAGAACAGATTTCAGAGTTTGGTGTGGGTTACAGTTCCACAGTTTTAAGTTTTTGTTTCTAGCTCCTCTAAGGTATTGGAAGCTAAAATAAATATCAGAATAGTTACTCAGCACTCATACTCATTTGTTACACCCTACCTTCTCTGTATAACTCCACCACCACCTTTCATCTTTCTCCCACTTTTTAGGCTATGGGCATTCTGACTTTTTCATGTTGGAAGGGCTGTCAATAATATGGGATGGGGGATGGAACTAGATGATGTTCTGGAAAGGCTGGTGTCTCTGCATGTCAGGACATATTTGGTCCAGGGACTTATCTGGAGGTTGTAGCTTTTGTAGAATTACCCTAGTCACGGAAACTCGGTAGAATCTTATATAATATCCTAGGTATTCTTTAGGATTGGCAGGTATGGTTTTGGTTGGGGTTTGGCAAGTTATGATAGGTAACAATGTCTAACTGAAGCTTGCATAGAGTGACCCTCAGTGTAGCCTCTTGACTCTATTTGAAATCTTTCAGCCACTGATACCTTATTTGTTGCATTTCTTTTCCCTCTTGGTCAGGATGTCATTGTTGATTCTATGGTGCCAGGGTCAGGCTCATTTCTGGAGGTCCTCTCCCACCCTGCCAGGGAGGCTTTCAACCCTGGATGTCATGTCCCATGTAGGAGGGAAGGTATTGATTTTACTTGCAGAGTAGAGCTCAGAGAAAGAAAGGCCAAATTTGAGTAGCAAAAGAGGTCCTCCAGAGGTGACTCTTAGGCATACCTATAGGTAGTCTAAACTTCTTTGCTACATGTATAAGCTTCACAAGAGCAAGTCTAAAGATCAAGGGTTTGGCCTATTGATTTGGGTGTCCCTAATGTTTAGTACAATATATAGGGTTTCCCTGGTGGTAAAGTTGAACAGTTCCATAATTTTTCTCCCATCCCTCAAGGGACTTTGCCAATAATTTTTGTTTCTCTGCTTAATGTACTCTGGGATATAGCCAGGCATTACATTAAGCTATGCAGGGTTAAAGGCCCTCATTCTTATTCTGGGGTCTATGTTTGGATTGTTTAAATGGTCTATCCAGACAGGCTAAGTTAGATTATGCACTACAGAAAACTTAGGTACTGGACATAATAAAACTTTCTTCCTTTTGTCTCAAAGAGTAGGTGGAAGTTCTAAAATACATGCAATGTCTTCCTTATCCCTGTATTCTGAATTGCTTTAATCCCAACCCCATAGGCTTCATAACTGTCTCTAAATACTGGGTTATATATATACAAAACAACCCCTCAAAATCCAGAATCAATAATTACCACTCTGAACTAAATGTGACTGCTATAAGAGTTTACAATCTAGGCTCCATTTTTCTTACAAGTATTTTCTAAATGTGATCATACAATATTTGCTCTTTTGTTTCTGGTTTATTTTGCCTCAGCAAATGTCCCACAGGTTTATTCACATTGTTGCCTGCCTCACAACTTTGTTCCTTTTTGTAGTAGCCATGTTTGAGCATACGTTTACACCATCATTTTTCAATCTACTCCTCAGTCAGTACATCTTTCAGCCACCTCCATCTACCGGGACTCATGTATAATGTCCAAAGTCAACAGTCCATCTACACTCTCAATTTTAGATAATTTTATTGTTCCCAAGAGAAAGATAACCAGTCAACACACTCTCACCAAATAGAAAGTCCAAACCTTCCCCTAAATTTTGTCCCTACCCCCATTATGGACCCCTGGTATTGCTGTGGTACTGTTGATGTCTTCCTGTTAAACGTAGCCCAGAGCATGCAATAGCAGTTTCCCCCATACCCTGAAATTATGCACTCTTGTACTGTACAAGATTTAACCTTTGCAGTAGTTCATGCAAGAACTTATTTATATTTATAGTGTTAATTGGTGGGATGCATAAGCCTATACAACCCCTTTCAATCCTGTTCACCTGAAATATGATGATATTACTTATAGACCCACTAGTGAACTACCTTCACTTCTGTTTATTCACTTACAATCAAGTTCAGCCTCATCAGCAAAGGGTTCACCCATCTCAAGCTTCTGTGTATCTCTAGGTCCCCTATATTCTGTATTATAAGCCTTTGATTTTTACCTTTACCATGGCCATAGAGTGGAATCATTACAGTATCTGTCCTTTTGTGTCTGGCTTATTTCACTCAGCATTATGTCCTCAAGGCTCATCCATCTTCTCATGTGGTTCAGGATGTCATTTCATCTTACTGCTGCATAATATTCTATCATATGTATACACCACATTTTGTTAATCTACTCATCCTTTGATAGGCACTTGGATTGTTTCCATCTTTTGGCAATTGTGAATAGGGCTGCTATGAACAATAGTGTGCAAATGTCTGTTTGTGTCACTGCTTTTAGCTCTTCTGGGTATATACTGAGTAGTGGTATTGCTGGGTCATAGGGCAATTCAATATTTAGTTTTCTGAGGAACTGCTAGATTGTCTTCCATCGAGGCTGTAACATTATACATTTCCACCAGCGGTACATAAATGTCCCAATTTTTACACATCATCTCCAACATTTGTAGCTTCCTGTCTGTTTAACAGCAACTATTCCTATAAGTGTGAGGTGGTATTTCACTGTAGTCTTGATCTTCATTTTTCCTTATAGCCAATGAGAACGAGCATCTCTTCATGTGCTATTTAGCCATCTGTATTTGCTGTTCAGTAAAATTTCTATTCATAACTAGCCCACTTTATAATTGGGTTGTTTGTTCTTTTACTGTTGAGTTGTATGATTTCTTTATGTATACAGAATATCAAACTTTATCCTATGTGTGATTTCCAAATATTTTTTCCGTTGAGTTGACTGCCTCTTCATCTTTTGACAAAGACTTTTGAGGCACAAAAGCATTTGATTTTGAGGAGTTCTCATTTATTCTATTTTTCATTTTGTTGCTTGTGCTTTGACTTGTAAAGTCAGGAAGATACCTCCTGCTACTAAGTCTTGAAGGTGTTCCACCACATTTTCTTCCAGGAGCTTTATGTTACTGGTTCTTATGTTTAGGTGTTTGATCCAATTTGAGTTAATTTTTTGTATGGGGTCTAAGGTAAGGCTCCACTTTCATTCTTCTGCTTATTAATACCCAGTTCTTTCATGATGATTTACTGAAAAACTATTTTGTCCCAGTTCAGTGGATTTGGGGGCCTTGTCAAAGATCAGTTGACTATGGATTTGGTGTCTATTTCTCAGTCTTGATTTGATTCCTTTCATAAATACTCCTATCTTTGTGCCAATTCCGTGCTGTTTTGACCACTGTGGCTTTATAGTAAGTTTTAAATACAGGAAGTATTAATCCTCCCACTTTGCTCTTCTTTTTTAGGATGCTTTTAGTTATTTGGGGTCTCTTTCCCTTCCAGATGAATTTGGTAACTAGCTTTTCCAAGTCTTCGAAGTAGGTTGATGGAATTTTGATTGATACTGTGCTGAATCTGTAGATTCAACTGGAGTTGAATTGACGTCTTAACTACACTTAACCTTCCTATCCATGAGCAGGGAATGTCTTTCCACCCATTTAGATCTTTGACTTCTTTTAACAATTATGCCATTCTCTGTGAACAAGTCCTTTACATCCCTCATTAAGTTCATTCCTAGATATTTGATTCTTTCAGTTGCTATTTTGAATGGAAATTTTTCCTTAATTGACTTCTTGGTTAGGTCATTGCTTGTGCATAGAAATATTACTGATTTTTGCACATTAATTTTATAATCTGCCACCTTGCTGAATTTGTTTATTAGCTCAAGTAAATTTGCTGTAGATTTCTCAGGATTTTCCAATATCATGTCATCTGCAAATAATGAAAGTTTTACTTCTTCCTTTCCAATTTGGATGATTTTTACTTCTTTTTCCTGCCTGATTGCTCTCACTAGAACTTCTATTTACAATGTTGAATTGTAATGGTGACAGAGGGCATCCTTGTCTCATTTCCCATCTTAAGGGAAAGATTTCAGCCTCTCATCATTGAGTATGATGCTGGCTATGGGTTTTTCATATATGCCTTTTATCATGTTGAGGAAGTTACCTTTGATTCCTACCTTTTGAAGTTTTTTTTTTTTTTCAGAAAAAGATGTTTAATTTTGTCTAATGCCTTTTCAGTATCAATTGAGGTGATTTTATGATTTTCCCTTTTAATTTGTTAATGTGCTGTATTACATTAGCTGATTTTCTTGTTTTGAAGCATCCTTGCATTCCTATTATAAACCCTACTTAGTTATGGTGTATAATGTTTTAAATGTGCTGTTGGATTCAAATTGCTAATATTTTGTTGAGAATTTTTGCATCTATGTTCATTAGGGAGATTGGACTGTAGTTTTCCTTTCTTGTAGTATCTTTGCCCAATTTATTAAAGTGCTCTTAACTTCATAAAATGAGTTAGGTAGTGTTCCTTTTTCCTAATTGTTTTGGAAAAGTTTGAGCAGAATTGGTGTTAGTTCTTTTTGGAATGTTTGATAAAATTCCCCTGTGAAGCCACCTAGCCCTGGATTTTCTTTGCAGGAAGATTTTTAATGACTGTTTGACTCTCCTTACTGGTGATTGGTTTGTTGACATCTTCTATTTCTACCTGATTCAGTGTAGCTTGTTTGTGCATTTCCAAGAATTTGTCCATTTCATCTAAGCTGTCTAGTGTGTTCACATGTATTTGTTCATAGCATCCTCTTATGATTTTTTTTTTTTTTTTTAGTTTTTCCAGGTCTGTGGTAATGACCCTCCTCTCATGTCTGATTTTCTTATTTGCACCCTCTCTCTTTTTCCCTTTGTCAGCCTTGCTAGTGGCACATCAATTTTATTGATTTTCTCCAAGAACCAACTTTTGGTTTTATTGATTCTTTCTATTGTTCTCCCATTCATTTAACTCTTCTTGAATCTTTGGTATTTGCCTTCTTCTCTTTGCTTTGAGGCTACTTTGCTGTTCTTTCTCAAGTTTCTACAGGTGAGCAGTTAAGTCCTCAATTTTTTTGCTCTTTCTTCTTTTTTAATATAGGCATTTAGGGCAATACATTTTGCTCTCAGCACAGCCCTTGCTGCATCCCATAAGTTTTGATATGTTGTATTCTCATTTTCATTTGTCTCCAGATAGCTACTGATTTCTCTAGCAATTTCCCCTTTGACCCACTTATTGTTTAAGAGTGTATCTCTATATATTTGTGAAAGTTTTTGTTCTTTGGTGGTTATTAACTTCATTGTGAGCAGAGAAAGAGCTTTGAATAATTTCATTGTTTTTAAATTTATAAAGACCTGCTTTGTGCCCCAGCATATGATCTATCCTGGAGAATGTTCCAGGAGCACTTGGGAAGAATGTATATCCTGGTGTTTTGGGGTGTAATGACCTATATGTGTCTGGTAGATCTAATTCATTTATCAAATTGTTTAAATTCTCTTTTCCCTTGTTGATCCTCTGTCTGGTTGTACTGTTAATGGAAGAAAGTGGTGTATTGAAGTCTCCTACTATTATTGTTGAACATCTATTGCTCCCTTCAGTTTTGCCAATGTCTATCTCATGTATTTTGGGGTCCTTGACTGGGAGCATAAACGTTCATGTTTGTTATTTCTTTTTGGTGAATTGTCCCTTTTACTAATATGTAATGTCTTGTTTGTCTCCTATGATGTCTTTACATTTAGAGTCTATTTTGCCTGATTTATTAGTGTAGTACTTCTGCTTTCTTTTGGTTACAGCCTATGTGGAATGTCTTTTGCTGTACTTTCATCAATCTGTTTGTATCCTTGTGTCTAAGATGAGTCTCTTATAAGCAGCATATAGCTGGATTGTATTTCTTAATTCATTCTGCCAATTTATATGTTTCATTGGTAAATTTAGTCCATTAACATTCAAAGTTATTACTGCTGGGTGGGCCATGGTCACTCAGCAGGCAGAGTTCTCGATCCGGGTTCATTCCAGATGCCTGCCCATGCAAACAAAACAAAGCAAAACAAAACAAAACAAACAAACAAAAAAAAAAAAAAACCCAAAAAGCAAAGTTATTACTGCAAAGGAATTTCTTGAATCCATCATCTTATCCTTTTTATTTTATTTGTCAGATCGATATGTTCTTTTCCTCCTTTCTCTTTTTATCTTTTAGGTTACCCTTTCTGGTATTCTTGGTACTTTCAATTTTGTGCCCTCCTTTGGATGTCCCTGTTCTTGTTCTTTTTTTTTTTCTTTCAGCTGGCAGAATTCCCTTTAGTATTTCTTGTAGAGCTGGTCTCTCATTGACATATTTTCTCAGCCTTTGTTTGTCTGTAAAAATTTTAATCTTTCCCTCAGTTTTGAAGGACAATTTGGTTGGGTACATAATTACTGCTCTAAGTATTTCTCTTTCAGGATCTTAAATATATCATACCACTGCCTTCTTGCCTCTGTAGTGCCAGCTGAGTAGCCTGAACTCAGTCTTATGTGGTTTCCCTTGTATGTAGTAGATTGTTTTTCCTCTTGCTGATTTTAGGATTTTCTGCTTCTCTTCAACATTTGTCAGGCTGATTAGTATGTGTCTTGGAGTAGACCTATTTGGATTTATTCTATTTAGAGTTCATTGGGTTTCTTTGATTTGCATATTTATGTCTTTGATAAAGGTTGGGAAGTTTTCCCCCATTATATCGTCCACTAATCTTCCTAGTGTTTTATTCTTTTCCCCTTCTGGGACACTGATGATTCTTACATTTGTGTGCTTTGTTTTGTCCATCATTTCCCTGTGATCCAGTTTTAATTTTTCCATCTTTTTTTGTCATTCGCTCTTTTGTGTGTTCAAAATCAGTTGCCCTGCCCTCTAGTTTGCTTATTCTTTCTTCTGCCTCTTCAAATCTGCTGTTGTGTATCTCTAGCATATTTTTTATTTGGTCTACAGCATCTTTAGTCTCTGTGATAACTGCTATTTTTGTATTTATTTATTCAAATTCCTCTTTGTGCTCTTCTAGTGTCTTCTTGATCTCTTTTATGTCATTAGCCATCCCACTGATTTTACGTAGTAAAGTTATATAAACATCTTTGATTAGTTGTTCCAAGGTCTATATCTCTTCCAGTGTTCTAATTTGGTCATTAGATGTGCTCTATCTGTCTGTCTCTTCATATGGTTAGTGATTTTCTGTTGTCTTCACAGCATGTAAATATCTTGATAGGGTTATTTTGGATGTTGATGTCCTTCAGTAGTCTAAAGCTGTGTATTGTGACAGGTGTGGAGCAGGATGTGGGGTGTGGGGAAGGGCATAACAGTATGGTGATGGGTTGCAGTGCAGGTATATGCATGAATCCAGTACTCTACACTGGGTAGTGTGAGTGTGAGATGTGGGCCATGGTGTTGTGCTTGTGTGGTGCAGGGGCTGTGGGGTTGAAATGCAGCTCAGGCAGGTCAGGAGCAAGGACAAAGATGGCCCTTATCTACTGATAGAGGGGACAATTCAACAAGAAGCTGTAGCAATTAGAAATACATATGCAACTAACAACACAGTCCCAAAATATATACAGAAAATCCTGACAATTTGAAGGAAGAATTTAATGGTTCTCCATTAATAATAGGGAACATTAATACAACACTCTCAGTAATGCATTGAACATCTACTCAGACAATCAATAAGGAAATGTAATACTTGAATGAATCTAAACCAACTAGACCTAAGAGACCTGTATAAAAATGTCAACAAAAACAGAATATACATTTTTCTATAGTGTACATAAATCCTTCTCCATTTTAGAACATATGTTAGGTCAAACAACAAGTCTCAATAAATTAAAAAAATATATAACTCATACAGTATGTATTCTGTGATCACAAAAGAATCACAGAATACATACTGTATGAGTTATATATTTGTAAATAAGTACAAGAGGGAGAAATGGAGAATTCCCAAATATGTTGAAATTAAACAACATAAACTTTAAAAAAACAATGGGTTAAAGATGAAAATAGAAGCAAAATTCGGCAACACTTTGAGGTAATGAAAATGGAAAATACAACATAAAGAATTTATGAAATGCAGCAAAGGCAGTGCAGAGAGTGAAATTTATAACTCTTAATGCTTACATTTAAAATGGGAAAGGACTTCATATATCTCAGAATTAACCTCAAAACTGGAAGAACTAGAAAAAGAAGGGCAAAATGAATCAACATAAGCAAAAGGGAGAAAATTACAAAGATTAGAGCAGAGATAAATAAAATAAGAAAACACAATAGAGAAAATCAACAAAACCAAAAGTAGATTCATTGAAAAGTTCAATAAAATCAACAAATCTTTAGCTTGACCAACAAAGAAAAACAGAAGATACAAATAATGAAGATCAGAAATACAAAGGTGACATTACTACTGACCCTGCTGAAATAAAAAGGATGATAGGAAGATATTATGAACAACTGTACCCCAATAAATTAGATAGCCTAGAAGAAATGGATGAACTATCTACATTGGCTCAGAAGAAATAGAAAATCTCAACAAACCAATTGTGTTGCTTTACAAGCTACCAGAATGTGATATATCAGAACTGGAATGGCTTTTAAAAAGGAAAATTTAATAAGTTACAAGTTTATATTTGTAAGGAAGTGAAAGTGTCCAAATGAAGACACCAACAGGAGGCTATCCTTACTCAAAGAAGGCTAAAACTGTTCATAAGAGCTCTGTCAACTGGGAAGTCACATGGCTAGCATCCACTGGTTCCTTGCTCCCGGGCTCCATTGCTTTCAGTCTCTGATCCTGTGGGGGTTCCTCACTTTACTTCTCCAGGGCTGGCTTTCATCTCTTGGCTTCGCTTGGCTCTTTGCAGGTTCAACTTGCTTAACATCTCATGGTGACATCTGCTGGTCTCCAAACATCTCCAAACCTCTGTGTTTTTGTTCTCTGCCTGTAAGCTCTGCTCTGAAGTTTCTGTCTGCTCTGTCATTCCTGTCACTTCTCCAAAAGACTCTAATCAAGACCCACCGGGAATGCGTGGAAGTCACATCTCCATCTAGTAAAAAGTTAATACCCACAATTGGGCATGTCACATTTTCCTGGAGATAATCACATCAAAAGATTCCAGCCTATGTTATTGAATCGAGATTAAAAGAAATGGCTGCTTCCACAAGATTGGATCAGGATTAAAACATGTTTTTTCTGGAGTACCTAATACTTTCAAAACAGCACACCAATTAATACTAAAGAGTTTACATGAATAATCAAAAACATTGCAACAAAGATAAGCTCAGGACCAGATGGCTTCATGGGGGATTTCTACCAAACATCAAGAAGCCTTAACTCCAATGCTGCTTAAACTCTTCCAAAAAATTGAAGAGGAGGTTAAACTCCTTAATTCATTCTATGAGGCTAACACATCCTCATACCAAAGACAGACAAAGTTAAAAAAAAAAAGGAAAGCTACAGACTAATATTCCTTATAGAGATAGAGACAAAAATTCTCAGCAAAATACTTGCAAACCAAATACAACAAATCTTATGAGAATTATACACCATTATCAAGTGGCATTTATCTCTGGTATGCAAGGTTTGGTCAACATAAGAGAACTAATTATTGTAATACCAGCATGTGTTATGCATGATAACACAATGAAGGAAAAAAACACACATCATCTCACTTCATGCAGAAAAGGCATTTGACAAAATTCAGCACTGTTTTTGATAAAAACACTTAGAACACTAGGGATGGAAAGTTAACTTCATCAACATGGTAAAAGCATGTTGAAAGCTCACAATTGATGTATTACTTAATGGTAAAGGCAAAGTTTTTCCTCTAAGATCAGGAATAGGACAAGGATGCCCATTGTCAACATTGTACTGGAAGTTCTTACTGGAGCAGTTAGGAAAGAAAAAGAAATAAAAGGTTATACATATTAGGAAGGAAGAAGCAAACTTCTCTTCGCAGATGATATGATGCTATATACAGAAAATCCTGAGAAATACACAAGAAAACTCCTAGAGTTCATAAATGAATTCAGCAAAATGATGGAATACAAGTTAAAAATGCCAAATCAGTGCAGTTTCTATACACAAGCAATGAACAATGAGAAGAAGGAATTAAGAAAACAAAACTTCCATTCACAATAGTAACTAAACTAATCAAATAGCTAGCAATAAATCTAATCAAGGATGTAATGGACAGGTACACAAGAAATTGCAAAACATTGCTAAAAGAAATTAAACAAATATCTAAATAATAGAAGGACATTCTGTTTTCATGGATTGGAAGACTAAATAGCCCTAGTGTGTCAATCCTACACAAGACAATTTATAGTTACAATGACATCCCTATCAGAATCCCATCAACTTTTTGGCAGGAATGGAGAAGCCGATCACCAAATTTATATGGAAGAGTAAGGAGCCCTGAATAGCTAAAGCCATCTTAAAGAAGAAAAGTGAAACTGGAGGATTCACATTTCTCAATCTTAAAATTTATTACAAAGCCATAGTAATCAAAACAGCATGGTACTGATGCAAGGACGGACACATAAAACAATGGAATTGAACTGAGAGTTCAGAAATCAATCCTCACATTTATGGCTGAATTTTTACAAGTGGAAAAAGTCCACTCAATTAGGACAGAATAATCTTTTCAACAAATGATTCTGGGGAAAATGGGTCTTTATTTGCAAAAGATTGAAGGAGGACCCCTACCTCATGCCATGTGCAAGAATCAACTCAAAGTGGGAAAACACTTGAATAGATATCTTTCCAAAAAAGATACACAGTTATCCAGGAAGTACATGAAAATAAAATTATTTTAGCCATCAAGGCAATGCAAATTGAAACCACATGGCAATAACATTTCATACCCATTAGAATTGCTGCTATTAAAAAATGAAATAAAAAATAACAGGTGTTGAAGAGGATGTAGAAAAATAGGAACACTCATTCATTGCTGTTGGCAATGTTAAATGGTGCAGCCACTGTGGAAAACATTTTGTCAGTTTCTGAGAAAACTAAGGATAGAACTACCATATGGCCTGGCAATCCCACTTCTTGTGATATACTCAAATCACTTGAAAGCAGAGGCCCAAACGGGTATTTGTGCACTGATGCTCATCACAGCATTAGTCACAATTACTAAAAGGGCTGAAGCATCCCAAGTGTCCATCAGCCCATGAATGGATAGGCAAAGTGTGGTATATACATAGAATGCAATATTATTCAGCCATAAATTAGACTGAAATCCTGATACATGTGGCAACATTGGATGTACCATGAAGACATCATGTTGTAAGAAATAAACCAGACTCAAGGGGACAAAGCTGTGTGATTTCACTGATTTGAAACAATTAGAATAGGCAAACTCATGAGAGTCAGAATCTAGAATATAGGTTACCAGAGGATGGGGTGGGGATAGAGAATGGGAAGTTAAGCTTAAAATGTACAGCATTCCTATGTGGAATGATGGAAGTATTTTGGTATGGAATTTTTAATGGTAGCACCACATTGTGAATGCAATTAACAGCACTGAAATATATATCTGAATGTGATTAAAAGGAGAAATTGTTATACTGTATGTATGGCAACAATAAAACTTTTAAAAACAATCTGTGGAACTAAATTACACAAACAATAACCCTAAGTCAAATGATAGAAAGCAATTAATAGTACAATTATAAGAATGTGCTTTCACCTCCATACCAATGGAAGGTGTTTGTGGTGGGGTGACATACAGGAATCCCGTGTTTAAGTATGAATGCTCTAAAACCCACAGATTCTCTAAAAAAGAAAAACTTTAAAAAGCTAGCTTGACAGATAAATGGATGAATTTGCTACATTATGTATTTACATAAAATACATATTAAATTTATAACTTCTATAGAACATATTTTATTCTATATATTACATAACTATTAAACATTATTTATGTAAATGTATATGTAGGCTTTTTTGTATCCTTAGTTTTTCCTTTAGTTTTGTATTATTCAATATGATGTTTTGATTATATGATTTTTGGCTTCCTTTCACAAAAATCCTATTTTTGGACAACTTTCAAGAGAACCAGTCCCCTTTCTTCAGACAGAGAGAGTATTATTACACCTGTCTGACAGACGTAAACGTGAAATCGATCCATTGATGAATGGTTTCAAGAGCATAAGTGGTTGGATGTGGATGGAGGGAACTGGCTGCCTACATTCTATTGATTTATTTTTTTTCTGCATAGACTTTTCTACACACAGCTTATTATATTGTATTTCCCTTAATCCATAATAACTTGAAGAGATAAAATATGGAAAAACCTTCTTTTTATATTTTTTAGTTTGAAACACAGAATACAATTCCAGTCAATGAAAAAGTGAGCAATTTATGGCTAATTGATGCTTTTTACCTGCAGAACTCTTACATATTGGATTATTCTTTCTGATACCCAGGTGAATTCTTGGTTGTTTAGAAACAGTTTCTCAATCAACTCCTCATTATGGTTTCCTTCATTTCCTTCATTACGGAATTCCTTTTTTCAAAAGTTATTTTTGTTTATGCCTTATCAATGTCTTTAATATGTGAATTGGATAATCCCTGAGACTTAATTATAGAGAAACATAACCATTCAATTTTTTTTTCATTTAAATAAACAGATCTCACTTCTTAAAATTCTGTTAGTACATATGGAACCAAAGCCCTAGCATTGTCCAGTTAGGGTCTCTGCGAGAATCAGGAGTTGCTGGTATAGATGCTGTGAAGTGAAAATACACAGGTAAAATTGTATCAGACTTGGGGAAGAAACACTATTGTTTCTATGAAATCCATTCATATGGTATCTTTTTTTCCTCAGGCAAGTAAATACATTATCATCCTTATAGACTTTTTGAAGATAATACAATTTAATAATTCTCCTTTCCCTCTTCCTTCCAGCTCTTGATAACCGCTAATATACTTTCTGTCTCTATGAATTTGCCTATCTTACATAGTCATATAAATTGAATCATAGAATATTTGTCCTTTTGTGTCTGGCTTATTTCACTCAATAAGATGTCTTTACATTTCATCTATTATGTAGTATGAGTCAGAACTTCATTCCTCTTCTGGCTGAAAACTATTCCATTTTATGTATATACCATATTTTGTTTATCCTTTCATCTGCTGATAAACATTTGGGCTGTTTCAAGTTTTTTGTCTGTTGTGACCAAAGCTGCTATGAACACTGGCGTACAAGTTCTTTTTGAGTCTCTGCTTTCAATTCTTTGGGTTATATCAGGGTAACATTACTGGCGCATTCCATATTGAACTTTTAGAGGAATCACCAAATTGGTTTTCATGGTGATTGCACCATTTTACATTCCATATTTTCATGAACACTTGTTCTTTTCTTTTTTCATTATTATAGTAATTACAGTGGATTTGAAATGGTATTTCATTGTGGGTTTGATTTGCATTTCACTAATGATTAATGATATTGAGCACCTTTTCTGCTCAATATTGTGCAGAATATTGGCCACTTACATATCTTTGTAAAATGTCTATTGAAGTCCTTTCCCATTTTTTCACAGGACTATTACTTTTTTATTGTTGAGTAGAGAATTCTTCATATATTGTGGCTATTAGATCCTACTCTGATATATGATTTATAAACATTTCCCCCCATTCTGTGGATTACCTTGATAGTTTCCTCTGATGCACACAAAATGTTAATTTTAATGAAGTCCAATTTATGCATTTTTATTTTGTTGCTGTTGTTTTTGGTACATGGCTAAGAATCCATTTCCAAATCCAGACTCACGAAGATATGGAAGAGAGAATTTTTGAGGCTTAATTATAAAAAAAATCTATTCTATATTGAAAAGTGAAAGACATTGCAGCCTGTAAATATACATCTTTTGGAAAAGATAGTGTAAGAAATGAAAAAGCACATTTGTAATTTGGAAAAGTTGGATTCCTAAATAACTCAAACTATAAAGTAGTGCCAGCTACCTTTTGGATGCCACAAAATTAATAATTGAGTTGAATTATCAGCTACAGACTTCTGAAGGCTTCCATCTTCGAGATTTTTGGAATTAGTGACCTATGTACCTAAGCCATTCCAGAAAGAATCCATGCAGTTCTATTTGTTATGTCATGTTGTGTTTAAGTAAATTATTTTTAGCATATCTGCCAAAACAATGTTTTGAGGGACTGAATTAAAACAAAAGTATTTAAACATTTATTTGTTTTAATCATTTATGTTTGATGGAAACATCTAACTATAGAAAGAACATCAGAATTGTAAATAGGTGGTTTGGGCTAGCTGTATTTTAAGCACCAAGAGTAAAGAGAATTAAAAAACAGACTTTTCTACATGAAAACCAGAAGGGTTTGATGCTTTTGTAAGAAGTCATTAATACAGTGGGAAGACCATGATAGAGTGACAATAGTGGATGTCTAATAGAGCTGTCCAAGGTATCACATTGCCACAGACAAAACAACAATCCCCACTATAACATCTGATGATGGAAAGGCCAGCCCTTCAACTGTGTAAGAGACTGACAGAATGTGGGAGGTTGAACCATGCCCCTACAACCTAAAAGGCGATCAGACTCTCATCTCTGGAATATGTTACACTACTTGGCAAAAGGAACTTTGTAGATGCAATTAAGGTTACTGACCTTAAAATAAGGAGATTATCTCAGACTGTCCAGTTTGGCCCAGTCTATCCCCTGTGCCTTTAAACCGTAGGACCTCTGCAGGCTCTAGTAAGACATGTAATGGGGCAGAAGCAGAAGTCAGAGAGATTCCAGGCATTGAGGATTCAACATATTGTTGCTGGCACTGAGATGTAAGACTGGAGAGAGACTTTTGGAAGCTACAGTGGGCCACCACAGCTGAGAACCACAAAAGAAGCAGGGAGCACAGTCTTGCAATGATAGGGAACTGGAATCTGCCAATAACCTGAGCTAGTCCAAACCACCTATTCACAATTCTGATGTTCTTTCTATAGTTAGATCTTTCCATCAAACATAAGTGATTAAAACAAACAAATGTTTAAATACTTTTGTTTTAATTCAGCCCCTCAAAACATCGTTTTGGCAGATATGCTAAAAATAAGCAGATTTTTCCCAGAGCCTCCTGATCAGAGCAGAGCTTGGTTTCCAAAACTTTGATCTCAGTCTTGTGACCCAGACAGCCAATTCAGACTTCTGATCGGGACCTATGGGATCATAAATTTGTGTTGTTTTAGAATGCTAAATTTGTGGTAATTTGTTAGGACTGCAATAGAAAACTGAGGCAGAAAGTAATTTGATGTCAATACAATTTGATGAGTTTTGACAAATGTATTCTAAGCCCCTGTTAAGATACAGAACATTTTTATCACCCTAGAAATGTTCATGTATGCACTTTTGACATAATGTTTTGAGATTCAACTATAATATGTATATATCAGTATTTTTTTCCTTTCTACTCTCAAGCATATATTCGCTGTATAATGTCTACCACCAACTGAAAATTACTGAAAATAATGAAAAGTATTTTCATTTCCAGTTTTCGCTACTTCAAATGAAACTGCAATGGATGTTTTTATAAGCCATTTTGTAGATAATTTTTTTTTCATTTTTCATGGGTAAATACTCAGGAGCAAGTCATCAGATGACAGGGTAGGTATAACTTTAACTTTATAAGGAGCTGGAAGATAATTTTATAAAGTTACTTTTATAAGTTACTGTATTATTAAATACAGTATCTATTTACAATATGATGTGGGTTCTAGTCACATTTTCTGCAATATCTTCCATTTTCCACTTTTTCAACACATTTCTCTGATGACTAATAATGTTGAACACAGCTTATATTATTCTGGGCATTCACTTAACTTTTATTGAATGCTTATTTAGCTCTTTTGCATATTTGTTAACAGATTGGTTTTTTTTTTCTTCTTGAGCTATGAGAATTTTTATATTCTACATATGAATTCTTTGCCAGGCAAATATATTAAAAATATTTTCTCTACTCTGAGGCTTGAATTTTTATTTGCACCATAAGGTCTTATGGTGAACAAAAGAATTTAATTTCAATGAAGACTAATTCATTGATTTTTAATTTTATTATTATTGTTTTCTGGGTATTGATAAAGAATTCAGGCCTGAAAGCAAATAAAAAGTATTCAAAATCCTATGCCAAATATAATGACTATTAATAATTTTATATCTAGCCTTTCATAAATTTACTTACTCAGAAAATATTACATGACTTGGAAGTAAAAATTTGAAACTTTGAAATTGGCAGAAGTGATTCCTATATATATTTTCATGGAACATTGTAATCTCCAGAATTAGCTGGTTATTTAGCAATGTGTGCCTTTATTTATCTTTGATTAGGCTATTTTACTACTCTGCAAATTTAGAAGTTAACTCTAGAGCACTGATAACAATGCAAATAATTCTTGTCCATAGAAATGCAAGCAGTTGATTACTGCCCTATGGACAGGACAGTTTTGCAAATTGATTTCAACATTCCTATTTCCCTCTTTGCACCAATTGTAACACATGGCTGTTTTTTCTTTAGTCATAAGTTAATAAAGCCATTGAGATACATTAATTTTGTACCCATGCTAAAGTCATTATTTTACTTATTTTTGAGTTTTTCTTTCAATATCACATGCTTTCAAAATTGGAATTTTCCTGTACATTCTGATTTTCACCTAGCCATTTGTCACGAAAAAGACTCATGATTTTAGCTGTCCTTCGTAAATATTTCTATTATTGAAGAACCAATTACAGATCTGTAAGAAAATTAATACTTTGGTATACAGGATATAATAAAAAATTGATAAAAGAAGAAATCCAAGGAGACTAAAGTCATATACATGATTGAAACCATGCATATTCAAATATATATATATATCTATTTTAATATCAGTTAAAAAAACATCATTTTCACTAATGGAAAACATGTGACAGAATGGTAATGCTCAATTTTGGTAATGTAAGACAAGCATGGCTGTTTGCACTGTAAATTGCTAAAGCTATTCTGGAGGTTCATGGAACAATATATGGTTTTTAAAAATGCTCCAAAATATCATACCTTGGGCCCAGCAGTACCCATCTTAGGAAAATATCATATGGAAATAATCAGACAGAATTGACTAAAAGCTTTTATATTTATGTATTTATATTTTGCTTCTTGGAAATATATTTCATGTACTATAAAGAAGAGCATTCCTCAACACGTGAACAGAAAGTCGACGCAAAAGAACATTATGGGATCAGTTTGTGGACTTCTTTAGGTCCAGCATTGTTTGAATTGAGCTTGTGTCTTCATTCTGTTTTAACTAAAGGAGTTCCTAATTTAATTATTGGGTGCGTAATCATCAGGATTGCTAGCTAATTAGAACAGTGGTTTGTTGCTTTCTGTAGAAACAGAGCTCGAAGGATATTAAGGAATGATGAGAAAAAAAGAAAGGAAGAAAGAAAGAAAGAAAGTCACAGACAGGCTCAGGGGGTCTGAAGCTTGAGTTTACTTCAGACAGACTTCAGACAACTTTATTCTCAACCAGATCCTAGTTATATACCACAGGATGTCAATAGATATGCAGGCATTTCCTGAGGGAGCAAGATTCTTATCTCACAGTGTTCTTCATACTTAACATAACTGTTTGGGGTAAACATTCTCTTCCTCCCAGACTGCTCTACATAACAATCTCCACAGTTTACCACTGCCATCCCGAGGCCAGCAGCTTGCAACAAATTCTGTAGGTCTTGCTTTAAACTCTTGGCTTCTACAGTGGTTTAGAAATAAATCCACAATAATGAAATTCAGGGATCATTTTATCAGATGTCATTAGTTAAATTTGTTTTTCTCTACTACATTTGATACTGGAGACCACCTACCTCCCCATGTAACTTACTTTTTTTTCTTAACCACTTTTAGTTGACAATTTATTTTTTAAATTATTAGGCTTTATATTTTAAAACAGTTTAGCTTAATAGAAAAATTGAGCAGGAAGTACAGAGAGTTCCCAAATTCTAACCCCCAGATTTTCCCCTATTATTAATATCTTGCATTACTGTGGCACACTGTTACAAATAATGAACCAATAGTCATACACGATTATTTTGTGAAGTCCATAGTTAACATTAAGGTTCACTCTTTGTGTTGGGTTTTGACCAATGCATCATTATGTGTAGCCACCATTACCATATTTTACCTAGTTTCCCCACCCAAAAACTCACCTGTGTTTCGCCTATTATTCCTTCCCTCCCCCACCCTGAATTACTGGCAACCACTGATCTTTTTTGCTAATTTATAGTATTGCTTTTCCAAAAACGTTATAAAGTTGGAATCCTTCAGACTGGCTGTGTTCACTTTGTGATAAAACATTTAAGGTTCCTCTGTATCTTTTCATGATTTGATAGCTCATTTCCTTTTATTGTTGAATAGTGTTCCAGTGTATGAATATATCACAGTGTGTTTTATCCGTTCATGTTTTAAAGGTCATGTTGGTTGCTTCTGGGTTTTGATGATTATGAGCAAAGCTGCTATAAAAATTTGCTGCAGGTTTTTGTATGAACTTAAGCTTTAATTCAATTGAGTAAATACATTAATATTGAAAATTCTGGATCACGTGGTAAAACTATATTCAGCTTTGTAAGAAACTGCCAAACTGTCTTCCAAAGTGGTTGTATGAATTTGCGCTCCCACCAGCAATGAAGAGAGTTCCTGGTGCTCTGCATCCTTGTCTGCATTTGGTGCTGTCAGTTTATTTGTATATTAGCCTTTCTAATAGATATATAGGATAATCTTATTTCAATTTGTGATTATCTAGCGACATATGATGTTGAGCATCTTTTCATAGGATTATTTGTTACCTACATATCTTATTTTTTATGTAGTGTCTGTTCATATCTTTCATCCAATTTTTTCAATTGGGTTTGTTTTCTTATTGTTGAATTTTACAGGCTCTTTCTACGTTTCAGATACAATCCTTTATCAGATATGTGTTTTGACAATATTTTTTTCCCAAATGATGACTCATCTTTGAATTTTCCCAACAGCGTTTTTGCACAGCAGAAGTTTTAAAACTATAATATAGTCCCAATTATCAATTTGTATTCCATGGATTGTGCTTTTGGTGTTCTATCTACAACTTTAAGTTTATAATTTATTTTTAAGACTGTGAGACTCTGTTTCATGAGTCATGAACTATGTTTAAATATTTTTCTATTTATGCCCAGTGTGAGGTACATAATAAGCATCTATAAATATGCATTGTGTGAATGAATGAAGTAAATGAATAACTAATGGAATAATGAATAAATATGTGAATATATGTAAATAGGCACTAGGTATTCTTTTTAATTTTTAGAGTCAAATATTGCTATTAGTATAGCACCCTCTTTGAAAAATACAGTGGAAAGTGTGTAATTTTTTTATTTTATTTTATAATTTTATAAATCTATTCATGCTTAGTTTTGATTTTCTTTACATTATTTTACCTTTCCAGTCTACAGATTTATTCTTGAGGAGTCTAATAAAGTTTTTCAGAAAAGTTAACTGCTTAGAAAAAATAAAATAATACATTGCTCATGCATGTTGATAATATCTGAAATATGCAAAATTCTAAAATGTACAATATATTAAAAATTTCCCTTAATGATGTAAAGAAACTTAAAGATGCTTTTTAAGTTTCCTTAAAAAAACTTAGAATTTTTAAGTATTTTTGTTTTACTCTTTAATAAATTCTTATAAAACATAACGATAATTATTTTCCAGTAGTCAATGAATGTTTATACTTATATATATGTATATTTGCTTCTTGGGAATAAGTTTCATTTAATAAAAAGGAAGAATATGGATGGATATCTATAAGTAAACAGGATTCCATCAATAAACATATGGACTCAGTGTGTAAGCTTATGAATAATTGTCAAGACGCTGCCTTGCAGTAAATTGTACTTGTTTTATTCACCCCTTTAAATAAAGAACTTCCTAATTTAACTGTTAGTGCTGTAATCACTAGGACTGCTAGTATCTTAATCTTCCAAGGATCAAATTTGCAATATATATTTTTATAAGGATTTTTTTTTTTGTACTGTATGATGGGGGTCACATTTCATTCTTTTTCCATGTCAGTATACCCTTATTGCAGCACCATTTGTTGACTTTTTGTTTGTTTAGTTTTTTGTTTGTTTGTTTTGGAAGTACATGAACTGGGAATCAAACCCGGGTCTCCCACATGACAGGTGAGAATTCTACCACTGAATTACCCTTGTACTCCCACAATATATTTTTATCAGCTCTTATACTCTTAGTTAGATTTCTCTATTAGATTTCATACTGGAGACCAATCTACTACTCACAAAACTTCCCTTTTATTTATATTTTTTACTTTCTTCTTTTTGTATCAATCTTAGATTGATCTATTGATATACTACTGAGAAATATGAAGAATTTGGCACATTGTGCTTTCTTTTATTTTTTTTGTAAAACCTTTCTGATTAGCTAATTTTAAGAATTATATCATTATATTTACATTCTTAGGACCTATCATTTAGAGTATAGACATTTACCGTCCATATGAGTCAAATACAATTTTTCTTCATGGGTAAGCATAAATTTAATATTAATCATCTATAGTTTCATTTTTTTACTTCTAACTTGTAATAGAAAATTTATGCCAATTTTATGTTTATTGGTGATGCAAACCTAAATATAATTCTCTCCATGATTATATTTGATTCAACATAAATTTGCAAGCATTTGCACAGTTCTGTCGATGAATCAATGAGACAATGTTATTATTGATTAATTATTGAACAAGTAACTAATAATAAGATTACAGTTTATTACAGGGGCAAATAAGCTTTGGAAATTTGTGGAAAGAAAAATTTATGTGATCAATAATAATGTTTCAGTAAATGGGATCTGGCAGTGAAGGTAAATGTGGATTGAAACTAGATAAAACTGACATTGGGATGACCGGGAAGGAGGTCACACAACCAGTCAGGGTGGGTGTAATGGTTCAGAAAGAATAAAAAGAACAAATGTAAATGTTATTGAGGTCTCTCCATGGGTTTATGTGACTAAATGTCTTTGGAATCAAAGATCACCCCTCCTCACGCTGATTGTTCTAGTTTGCTAGCTGCCAGAATGCAATATACCAGAAATGGAATGGCTTTTAAAAAGGGGGATTTAATAGGTTGCTAATTTATAGTTCTAAGGCTGAGAAAAAGTCCCAATTAAAGCAAGTCTATAAAAATGTCCAATCAAAGGCATCCAGGGAAAGATACCTTAGTTCAAGAAGGCTGATGAAGTTCAGGATTTCTCTCTCAAGTGAGAAGGCACATGGTGAACACAGTCAGGGTTTCTCTCTCATCTGGAAGGGCACATGGCAAACACAGCGACATCTGCTAGCTTTCTATCCTGGCTTCCCGTTTCACGAAGCTCCCCGGGAGGCATTTTCCTTCTCCATCTCCAAAGGTCACTGGCTGGTGAACTCTGATTCTTGTGGCTATGTTGTTCTGCTCTGCTCTTTCTGAATCTCTTTCTCCAAAATGTTTCCTCTTTTATAGGACTCCAGTAAACCAATCAAGACCCACCCAAATGGGTAGAGACATGTCATCACCTAATCCACTTTAACAACCACTCTTGACTAAATCACATCATCCAGGGAGATGATCTCATTACAGTTTCAAACATATAGTATTAAACAGGGATTATTCTACCTTTATGAAATGGGATTTTGACTAAAACATGGCTTTTCTAGGGGACATACATCCTTTCAAACCAGCACACTGATCAAAATGGTAGAGATGCATCAATGCTTCATCTCACACACACACACACACACACACACACACACACACACACACACACACAGACTTCAAACAACCAGCAAGAACTGGGAAAAACATCTTTCTACAAGCTCCAGAAAACAATTAAATAGTTGGATTAATAAGGGATTCTGGCAAAGATAATGATATGGTAACTATAAATGCTAGTTGTATTGAACTAGCTACAGAATCTAAAAGACAAATGTACAGAATGTAATGATAAAGCAATGGTTTTTGACTTATAATATCTAGATATATAATTTAAAATACCTAAATACGTAATTTGTGACAAGAACAGTTTAAACATGGGGAGGGGTGGAGGGATATAGGAACATAGTTTATGTAAGCTATTGAAGTTGTTAAGCTGCTGTCAAAGCAAATGAGAGAGTTAAAGATTTAGGATGTTAAATTTCAGCACATACTAACCACCAAGAAAACACCAGAGAATATGTCCACTCATGGAGACAATAAGTACAGGTTACCGGGGGTCAGGGGCAGGGGCAATGGGGAATTAACGCAAAATGAGGGTAGAATTTCCATTTGGGGTGAAGGGAAAATTATAATAATTTATTTTGGGGAGTTTACTGAAAGATTGTGAATGTGATTAATTTCATTGGATGGTATACTTGGGGGGGTTAGGATGAGAAGGTGTATGATATATGATATATATATGTGTATCTATTTCCACAATTGAAGAAAAGAAAGAAAGAGAAACTAAAGAGATAACAAATGGAAAACATGATACTGGGTGGGATGTAAGAGGGAAGAAGAAAGTTTCCAAAGAATGTTATGGGGACATAAGAAAAATTGGAATATAGACTGTAAAGCTTTATATCAACGTTAAAGTTACTGAACCTGATAGATGAACTAATGTGATTACGTGTGTGAATATGTATCTTTGTAGGCACTATGCATGGAAGCAGTAAGTGTTCAAGGAAAATGATGTGTGTAATGTCCCCTTAAATGTTCAAAAAATAGATATATAGGTAGATGATAGGTAGATAGATGGATAGATAGAAAGCTAGTTTGATAGGTACAGTGATATGGCAGATGGTTAAAATTGGTGGATCTGGGTTTCTGGAAGGAGGACAATATGTTGGAGTCTTCTGAATGGGATTTGTACTGTTTTCGAAAATGCCCTGTAAGTGTGAAGTTATTTCAAAATTAAAACATTTAAAAAAGATGAAGTTTTAAAGCTAGAAAATGTTATTAAAGTAGAAGAATATGGAAGGACATGTGACAGTTAGGAATAAGGGTAGACAAGGCGCCTGCCTTCAAATACTAGCTCTATTTTTCACTGGGGCAGTTATTTGGTTTCTTTACCTTTTGTTTTCTTATCAGTTGTCGTGAGTATAAAATAAGAAAACATTCATTAAGCACTTAGGGCACTGGGCCAGTAAGTTCAACAAAGATTATATGTTATTTATTATTGTTTCTATTATTATTATTGAATATAGAGTGTACATCATTGATGACAATTTTAGTTTTTAGTACATTATGTTCCATGTTTTGGTAGGAAATCAGTAGAAAACATAGAGTAGCAGATTTGATGTATGTCTCTGAGCTTGAGAGAATTTTATGTATAGGTGTACATTTACAATTTTATGTATGGGTATACATTTAGAAGTCACTGGCATAGAGGTTGTAGATAAACCATCGCTTAGAAGTCAATGACTGGGTGGGCCATGGTGGCTCAGCAGCAAGAACGCTTGCATGCCATGCCAGAGGACCTAGGTTTGATTCCTGGTGCCTGCCCATGTTAAAAAAAAAAAAAAGAAGAAGTCAATGACCTTTCAAAGTTTGAACATAATCTTAATTCCTCATTGTTTTAGATGTAGATTCAAATGTTCAATGAAATTGTGACATTAAGTTTCACAGAAAGAAAACATAAACTTTAAAATTAAAAATCCTGCTCGGGGCGGGCCGCGGTGGCTCAGCGGGCAAAGTGCTTGCCTGCTATGCCGGAGGACCTCGGTTCGATTCCCGGCCCCAGCCCATGTAACAAAAACGGAGAAACAGAATACAATAAAACAAGAAAATGTTTAAAAATGTTTCCCTTTCTTCCTTCCTTCCTTCCTTCTCTCTGTCTTTCCTTAAGAAAAAAAAAAAAAAAAAAAATCCTGCTCATTAGATTAAATAATACAAAGAAATATTGACCTTTTATTTATCAAGAAGGAAAAAAATCCAATTTCAAACGAATTTGAAGAAAACTGCCCATTAGATAGTAGAGTGAAATATAATTACTAAGAATTAAAAGGGTAAGGAAAAAATAAGGTTTTCTATGGAACATATCTCTAAAATTTAAAGTCACTGAGAAGTGATATATCAGGAGTTGAGTTATCATACAGAGGAAGGCTACCTCTTGGTCTGTAGCTAGATCCTGTAGTAGGTATTGGATTTGTGATGGTTTTGAGTACAACAGTGAGATGTTTCTCAGGAAACTTCTTAAAGATAAAGATAAGTTTGTCTTATGAGCGTTATCCAGATTCATATGCACACACATCTGAAAGGATGTATATCCACAGGCTCAAAAACCCAAAGACTCATAAACAAACATGACTAGAATCTAACTAGATAAAATATAATATTGAATCTAAATAAATTTTTAAAAATTTCATTCTTGGGTTTAAAATAAAATCATTTATCACGATGTTGGCAATATCTATTCAGTCACTGCTTAGGGGAAGAGATTCTTAGTCGAGGGATTTTCAGTACCTCGGTCCCATTTGCAAGCTCATTCCTATCTCAGCTGTCCTCCTCACCTGGGTTAATCTCTCCTCTTCTTGACCCTATGCCTAACAAGTATCCATCTGAGTAGAAATGTCCTCTTGTCTATATTTGATCTTATGGTCCTGTCACTCCCCAGGAGAGACATATTTCTCACTGTAAATCAATTAAACAGCAGCATGGTTTTATGTGTTAGTCATTTGATCTTTTGGACATCCTCATGAGAGATAAAAGCCATCCCAGTGTGTTAATAAAATCAAGTATCTGACTTCGTGGTAGACTAGAAGCCACAGTGAATATGCTGCTAACTTAGGAAATGCAATAGAAATCATCAGCCTTCCCTGAGAACATTCCAAGATTGCTCCTGATTCTTTTGTGTCTTCTTTTCTCCTTTTTAAATTTTTATCTATGACAATTGCTTTATATATGATCCCTGATAATAACAGTCCTTATATTACTTGACTTATTGCTAGAATGCAATAAATTCTAACTTCTCTATTTAGTAACAGCTGGTAACTAAGACTAGAGGCCATAAAGAATAGATCATACAAGATATTGTTTCAAAACTTGACCAGATCTGTCAGAAATTAGATGGCTTTCTTTGTTTTATAAACATAAGCCTCCATGTTTATTCCTTTAAAGGACTATGATTTTAAGAATTTTAAATCCATTATAATCTTATTTTTTATAACAATTTTTGAATGCCATTCCTATTCATAAATTATTGTAAGTCATTACTCAAATTTTTTGAACAATTTGTGGGGAATCTAAGGAAGAGTGTGGCCTGAGCACAAATCCCTGACCTTCCTTTCACTCCAAATCCTCAATTCGGAGAAATTCAACCCCCGAAGTGCCTGTTTCCCCCATTGTCTGTGAGGCAATGGATTTTGTCAGGATATTTGTGGAGAAACAGATGATAGTGTCTCGTCTGCCTCACCTGAGTACTTCTCATTACCTGGCTAAGTCCACCCAAACAGGTTCTCCTCTCCAGGTCAACCAATCCTACTTCCATGAAACTATCTCTTAATGTTTCTCTTGATATGATACATATCCACCTGCTTCTACATTTCAGATACCCAATGGTGGGGGGGGGGGGGGAGCAAAACTATTTCAATCTGTAAATTGAAATTTTAGAGATCTTAGGGATTTACTGTGCATTAAATAAAAGTAAATAAGGTGGTCTTTCAAAAAATATAAGCGCCAAGCTCTAAACTGTTTAGCATACCTCTTGAACTTTTATGTGCTTCTCTCTTTTCCTTGCTTTTTTCAATACAGTTTCTGGGTGATATTCATCTTTGTACCTGCTGGTGTTTTCCAAAGTAACAAACATTGGTTGAATAAGAATCACACTAATTTGAATTTGGTAATAAAAATCAGTTCTTTGTTGAAATAACAATTCTAAAAATGGTGAGGATTTTCCTCCCAGTATTTAAATGTTTACTGGCAGAAAATGAGAACTACGTTTCTGGGAATTTGAAAACTTTTTCAATGTGTTCTCCCTTATAATTATAGTAACTCCTTATTTATCGACCAATTACTCAATTCTAGGTAGCTCACAGAGGTGTTATGAGTGACTGATGAGTCATCTGAAAACCAGACATGCATCAGAAGTTTCTTTTTAATTTAAACCTTCGTAGGTAACACCTGTTCATCTCTCCCTTTAAGCATTTTCAGGTTTGTGTATGGTGTCTTCCACCTTCCTTTTATAAGATAAAGAAACTAAAATTACCATTTTTAACTACTTGGTAACATTTTAGTGTTTCTGACCTATTTTCAGTATCATTTGGGGGAGAATCATAAATTAAAATGGCTATAATTCATTTAAATTTGCTTTTCTCCTTGACATTAAAGAAGAATAAAGATGTATCTGTATTATCTTGAAACATTTTAATTCTGTTCTCAGAAATGAAGTAAAATAGTATCGGTATCCTCCTTTTAAAAATTGAACTTAACGACAAATTAAAGAGTTAAGCATTGAAACTTTACTGATTTCTTTATTGTTTGCATGGAATATAGAAACTTTCTCCAAATGAAACTCCATATTATCTCTTAACTACCTGTAAAAATTGTATCTACCTTCAATGAACAGTTCAAAACCACTCCCTTACTAACCTAGTTTTCTTAAGTAAATTTCTTAATTTCTTTGCTTGAAGCTTATTTATTCATTTATTTACCAGACAATAAAATTAAATGTTCTGTTAGGTAGAAGAATAGAACAGTACAGTAAAAATCTACAATCGCCAAGAAAGAATTTCAGGAAGGATTTTCGTTCAACGGTAGCAAATATCACTGAGAAATTGAGTAAGAGAGCGGCATCCTTCCATGATCATGATTTGTCAAAATGGAAGTAGTTGGTGACCTTAATAAGAGCAGTTTCAATGGAACAGGAGCCCAATCAGAGAGGTGAGGAGAAAATGATGTTTAGGAGGTAGAATCAGTGAGAATAGACAATTCCTTGAATCATTTTGAACAATTGCAGTTAAAGGAATTTTTGTTTTTCCTTCATTTCTTCGCTTGCTGTTTTAACAAGAAGAAGCTGAAATAAGGTCCTGTTTTGCATCACATGTGTGCACTCTTCTCCATGTCATCACTGAAAAGAAATTGGTCCCTAGTTCTCTCTACCACCCATTAACTGTTATCTCCATATGATGCATTTCCTTAATCTCAGGGTTTAATATGTTAAATGATGAGATTAACCATTTATATTCAACATTCAATGAAATTCTATATTGACCTCATTTGTAGTTTTGAATATTAGAGGCACCAACCCACTTTCCTGTTAGTGATTCTATTTGCCTAAATCTCAAGAGATTTTGAGACGCTTGCAAAAGTGACGCAGAAGGCTAAATGAAAATGTAAGTTTGAACAAAAACATTTTATGAGTGATGTAAGTAGTTATTCAAATGTTTAAACTTCATACAATTTCATAAATACTAAAATGATTCCTAATGATTGAAATGATTTTATAATCACAATGTGCAGTTTCATGATGTCAGAAATAGGTTTTTATTCTATCTTAATGGTATAGAAAGGTACATATGTGACATATTTGTGAAATTCCTTGATCTTTCCCTTATGGCTGCCACATTCCCTAGTATGTCATCTACATTACAGAAAGGAATAAAACAGAGAATAGGAGTCGCATCAGCAGATTTCTGCTTGAATCTGAATTGACAGAACTCTGCTACCCTAAGCTAAGAAGCAAATTCTTGTTTTCTCTAATTTCATGGTGGAAGTAAGCAAGGTGAAGTAGGGATTACAATGTGTGTTGAGTATGATTATTTAATATTGTATACAAAGTAACTTTTTATATTTTAAGTAAATTGCCTTTTTTCAATCAGGTTATAAACTCGTAGGGTTGGCATGATTCCTTTTCACCCCCTCCCCCATAAGAGTAGCTAGAAAAATACATAGAATTAGTATTTCTAAACTATTTATTTACATCTTGAGAATAAAAATAAATACAGATTATTTCTTTTCAAGTTTATACTCTTATAGGGAGACATAAACATTTAGTCATTTCTATTTAATCTGGCAGCCTTAACTATCTGCTTCATAATCACAAAATCTTTTCCATGAAGTATTTCATTCAATAGAAGAGAATGGAAATGTCCCTAGCTCCAAATCAAGCCAAATGGTTTAGCACTATGTAGAAAATCAGAATACTGATTGCATTAGCTTTCATTCATGAATAACAATTCAGTAACTAAAAAACCCACAAATTTATGGTCTTTCAGTTTCTGTGGGCAAGGAATCTGGATATAGGACAACTAGGTCCTCTTCTCAGCTCTCACAAGGCTGAAATGATGGTGTTATCTAAGACTACATCTCATCTGAGCTCAAGGTCCTCTTCCAAGCTCTTTGGTTGTTGGCAGAATTCAGTATCTTGAGTTGCAATGTTTTTGTTTTCTTACTGGTTATAAGCCAGAAATTACTCTCATCTAAGATGCCATCCTCAGGTCCTTGCTACATGCCCCCTTTTATAAGCAGTTCTCAATAAGATTGTTTACTTCTTCAAGGACAGGAGCACATCTCTGCTTCTTCAAATTTCTCTTATTTATTGAATATGTCGCAGCCACTAGTCTCTCTGAAGGGCTCATCTGATTAAATTAGGCTCACTTTCCTTTCAATAAATTTAAAGCCAACTGATCAGAGACTTAATTGCCTCTGAAAAATTTCTTCACCTTTGTCATATAACATAGCCGAATCACAGGACTGGTGACCTATAATAATCGTAGGTCCCAACAATTTACGTTGGGAAGGGATTATTTGTAGACGAAAAGGCTGAACTCTCCAAGTCCACACTGATCAAACTAAAATGCTTTTTAATATATGCTTTATAATAAATAATATTTTTTAATGTTTTTGATATATTCAAGAACTGATCATAAAGAATAGAGTTAAAAAAAAAAGCAAAACCCTTAGCAGGTAAATCTGAGGATCTAGAGAAGCTTCTCAGTTAGTTTAAGGATTATATTTGGGAATGGAATTTTTTTCAGTGTATTTATGATAGGAAAGATTTTATTAAGGTCAGACAGACTGACTCTATTGCTAGTATGCTTAACCACTGTACAACCACTATCCAATTGCATATAAAATCTTAGCAAAATCCCTCTCACATAAAAATTGCTTAATAAATGTCACCTAAAATAACTCTGGTTACTGATGGATTAAAATGTATCTTCTATTGGCCATCACTGCATGGTTTTGAATGTTGAATGACGAGGATTTTATTAATAGAATGACTAAGTATAAGCTGTGCCATGTGGGTGAGAATGAACTTTGCAGAGAAGTACTAAACGGTTTCACTTTTTGACCCTCAAAAAGTATCAAGAGAAATAGAACTGATTACAAAATGATTAGGATTGAAAAGACCTTATGCTGAAAAATGACTTTATTCAAGGAATTCTTATGAAGCATTCCTTTGTGTCTTTTTTTAAGAAAATTGTACAGTTGTAGCAGTCACATTTATCCTCAGGAATTTCCTTCACTTTTCTGACCTTTCATTATCTGGCACTCATTTCATCAGTCAAAATGAAGGAGTACAAAATTAGGATCTCATTTGGGGCAAAAAAAAAAATCTAACTCATGATTCGACAGTACCTATGTTTTTTTTCCAAGCATCTATGCAAAAAAGGAAAAAATAACAACTCATTATTTACAGTGGAAAAATCACAACCTTGGAGTTCAAATTGACTTTTCCAAACTTAGATCACTCACTTAAAATCTGAACTTTTGAAAAAATTAGAGAAAAAGTATCTCCAAGCCCCACTGCATTCTGACTATCTAAGTTATACCATGTGCAATATTTTAAAAGATATTTTTCTAAATTTAGTGAAATATATACGAAATATGTAAATATTAAAAATTTTGTTCTGATTATCATAATGGTTTTAAATCCTCTGGAAAAGGGTGATAAAATTGTTTCCATTCTTAAATTTGGCAAAATTTGAGTAAAATAGCAATGTTTGCACTGTATGACAGTGTGTATTTTATTTTTATAAGCGAAGTTGTAGATTAACAGACAAATCTTGCACAGAAGACAGGATCCCCATACACCACCTTACCACAATACCTTCAGTTAGTGTGGAACATTTGCTACAACTGACGGTAGCTCTTTCTCTGTACTTTTTTTTTTAACATTCTCAATTTTAGATAATTTCATTATACAATAAAATTGTACTTTTTTTACTGGTAATTAATATTTGTTATAATTGAGGAAAAAGAATTAAAATAGTACTATTAACTATCATCCCTAGTTTACATTAACTGTATACGTTTTTCTCTTTTTTCCATGTACCATCCTATCATTAACACCTTGTGTTAATGTCATACATTTATGATTCATGAAAGAACATCATTTTCTTGTACTTTACAATCTATCTCTACAACACTATATTATACAGCTCTATGCGTTATTACTTTCCCTTCTAGTAACATATATAACCTAAAGTTTCCCCTTTTGACAACATTCACATTACAGTGTTGTTAATTACACTCCAATAATGTGCTACCATCACCACTTTCCATTTTCAAACCTTTACAATCAACCTAAAATTAAGCATCCCCATTGTCTAGCCCCAATCTATAACCTGATAACCGATATTCTAGATTCTTACTATGAGTATTATTGTAATTAGCTCATATCAGTGAGAACATCTAATATTTGCCCTTTTGTGTCTGGCTTATTTCCCTCACTAAAATATCCTCAAGGTCCATCCATGTTGTCGCATATGTCAGAACTTCATTCTTTTTTATAGCTGAATAATATTCCATTGTATGTGTATACCCCATTTTGTTTATCCATTTCTCATTTGATGGATACTTGGGTTGCTTCCATCTTTTGGCAGTTGTGCATAATGCCACTATGAACAACGGTATGTAAATACCTGTGTGAGTCCTGATTTCAGTTCTGCTGGGTATATACCTACTAGTGAGATTGCTGAGTCATACAGTAGTTCAACACTTCAATTCCTGAGGAATGGAATTACTGCTGTCTTCACAGCTGCACCATTTCAGATTCTAACCAGCAATGAATGAGTGTTCCTATTTCTCAACATGTCCCCTACACTTGTAGTTTTTTTTTTTTTTTTTTAATAGTAGCTATTCTAGTGGGTATGAAATTCTATCTCATAGTGGTTTTGATTGGCATTTCCCTAATGCTTAGAAATGTTTAGCATCTTTTGATGTACTTTTTAGTCATTTGTATAATCTCTTTGGAGAAATGTCCATTCAAGCTTTTCTCCATTTTCAAATTAGGTTGTCTTTTATTGTCAAGTTGTAGGATTTCTTTATATATTCTGGACATTAATGAAGCCTTTATCAGATATGTGGTTTCCAAATATTGTCTTCCATTGAATAGGTTGTCTTTTCAGTTTTGGCACTAAGTCTTTTGATGCACAAAATTTTTAATTTTGAGACGGTCTCATTTATCTATTTATTCTTTAATTGCTTATGTTTTGGTGGTGAAGTCTAAGAAACCATTGCCTAGCATGAGTTCCTGAAGATGCTTCCCTACATTTTCAACCAGGTGTTTTATAGTGCTGTTTCTTATTTTAGGTCTTTGATCCATTTTGTAAATTTGTATAAACGATGTGAGATAAGGGCCTTCTTTTATTCTTTTGCACATAGATATCCAGTTTTCCCAGCATGATTTGTTGGAGACTATTCTTTTCTTTACTTGTAATTGGTTCGTTGAGGTCTTCTACTTCTTTTAGAATCAGAGGAGGTTGTTCATGTGTTCCTAAGAATTTGTCCATTTCATTTAGGTCATCTAATGTGTCGACATACATTTTTTCATGGTAACCTCTTATGATTCTTTTATTTCTGTGGGGTCAATAGTAAAGCCATGCTTTTCATTTCTTATTTTATTTATTTGTGTCTTCTCTCATTTTTCTTTGTCAGTCTGGCTAGAAGTTTGCCAATTTTATTGATCTTTTCAAAGAACCGATTTTTGGTTCCTGGTAGATAAAACACTGTCTTGACAAAAACACTTAAAAAATAAAAGTAGAAGAAACTTCCTCAAGATTATAAAGGACATATACTAAAAACCCAGAGCTAACATCATACTTAGTGGTGAAAGGCTGAAAACTTCCCCTCTAAGATCTGGAAGAAGACAAGAGAGTCTATTGTTATTCAATATTGTACTGGACGTTCAAGACAGACTAGTTAGGAAAAAAAAAAAAAAAAAGAAAGAAATAAAAGGCATCCAAATAGGAAAGGAAGAAGTAAAGTGTTCAGTATTGGCAGATGACACCACCCTATATACAGAAAATCCTGAATAATCTATAACCAAGCTATTGGAGCTATTAAATAAATTCAGTACATGGTGGGGTTGGTACAATACACAAAAATCAGTAGTGTCTCAATAAACTAGCATCAACCAATATAAGTAGGAAATCAAGAAAAAAGTTCAATTTACAATAGGAACTAAAAGAACCAAGTATTTAGGAATAAATTTATCCACAGATGTAAAGTACTTGTACACCAAAAATCTATAAAACATTACTCAAAGAATATTTTTAAAAAACCTAAATAAATGGAAGGATATTCCATATTTGTGAACTGGAAGACTAAATATCATTAAGATGTCAATTCTATCCAAAATATTTTACATATTTAACACAATACCAGTCAAAATTCAAAACAGCCTACTTTGCAAAAACTGAAAAACTAATTATCAAATTGGAAAGGTAAGGGACCCCAAATAACAAAAAACATCCTGAAAAAGAAGAAAATAAAGAAAATGCTTCCTGACTTAAAACTTGTTGCAAAAATAAAACAATAAAAACATTTAAAAAACACATTTTTTGAGGGATTACACACCCCAATAAAATGATACAGAGTGGCAAGCTACAACTAATCAAAGCTACAGTTATCAAAATAGCATCGCAATGGCCCAAAGGATAAATATATAGACCAGTGAAATCAAATTAAGAGTTTAGAAATAGACCCTCACCTCTATGGCAAACTGATATTTGACAAGGCTGGTTTTATTAATTCTCTCTATTGTTTTGTTGTGTTTTTGTTGTTCTCAATTTCATATATTTCATCCCTAATATTTGTTTTTTCTTTCATTCTGCTTGCTTTGGGAATATTGTATTGTCCTTTTTCTAGTTCTTCCAGGTATGCAGTTAGGTCTTGATTTTAGCACTTTCTCCTTTTTTTGATGTACATATTTAAGGCTATAATATTCCCTCTCAGCAATGCTTTGCTGTATCCTAAATTTTAATATGTTGTGTTCTTATTTTTATTCATCTCAAGATATTTACAGATTTCTCTAGCAATTTCTTCTTTGACCTACTGATTGTTTAAGGGTGTGTTAAATAATATTGGTGAGTTTTCCAGTTCTCCACCAGTTATTGATTTCATGCCTCACTCCATTATGGTCAGATAAAGTGCTTTGAAGAATTTCAATCTTTTAAAATTTATTCAGACTTGTGTTTGTGACCCAGCATGTGGTCTATCCTGCAGAATGATCCATAAGTCCTTGAGAAGAGTGCATATCCTGCTGTTTTGGGGTACAATGTTCTGTATATATCTGTTAGGTACCGCTAATCGAGCATATTATTCAAGGTCTTTGTTTCATTATTGATCATCTATCTAGATGTTCTATGTATTGATGATAGTAGTATTGAACTCTCCAACTATTATTTCAAAGATAATTATTTCTCCCTTCAGTTTTGCCAGTATTGGCTTCATGTGTTTTGGGCACCATGGTTAAGTGCAAAAATACTTATGATTGTTATTTCTTCTTGGTCTATTACCCTTTTTATTAATATGTAGTGTCTTTCTTTGTCTCTCATAATAATAGCTTTGGACTTAAAGCTGATTTTTTCCAACATCAGGACAGCTATCCCAGTTTTGTTTTGTTACTATTTTCATGGTGTATCCTTTTCCAACTGTTAGCTCAACCTATTTTTGTCTTTGGGTCAAAGGTTACTCTCGTGTAAACAACATAAGTAGGGTCATGCTTTTTTCTTTTGTATGCTGTATAGCAGTGTCACATTGCATTTCATTATTTTTCTATGTGAGTTTCCTGTTTTTGTGGCACCATTTGTTGAATATTATAGTTTTTGTTTGTTTGTTTTGCTTGTTTGTTTTTCGGGAGGAGGGGGAAGTGCATGGACTGGCAATTGAACCTGAGTCTCCTGCGTGGCAGGCAAGAATTCTACCACTGAACTACCCTTGCACCCCCTGGGTCATGCATTTTTATCTGTTCTGCCACTCTGTATCATTTTATTGGGGTGTTTAATCCATCAATATTCAATGTCATTACTGTAAAAAAGTAGTACTTACTTCAGCCATTTTGTCCTTTGTTTTATTTTTTTTTCACATGAGCAGGCACCAGGAATCAAACCCAGGTCTCCGGCACGGCAGGTGAGAACTCTGACATGGAGCCAACATGGCCCGTCCTGTCCTTTGGTTTTTATATGTCGTTTTTTGTCTTTCTTTTCTTTTATTTCAAATTCCTTTAGTTGAAGTGCTGTTAGGTAGCTGACTGATCCCTTCCTCATTTCCATTTGTGTGCATTTTTAAAAGACTTTACAGTTGGCCCTGGGTTTTATATTACCATACTACATCTATAACCTACTGATTTCAAAAGACACCAACTTAGCTTCAATAGCATACATGTTCTCTGTTCCTGTATCCCTCTGTTTCTCCTCTTTAGGTTGTTTTGTTCTACTTTGTCACTCTATATTTTGCATGTCTATTATCAGGATATATGCACCTTTTTCTTGTTCAACTGTATTCTGACTTGCACACAAATTAAAGAGTAGTGTTTTAAATTGGGGATACAGGACTATTGTTATTTTTGTTTGTCTGTTTGTTTGCATGGGTAGGCAACAGGAATCAAACCCAGGTCTCTGGCATGGCAGGCAAGAACTCTACCTGCTGAGCCACCGTGGCCCACCTTGGGTTTTGTATTTACCCTTTTAGTTACTGTTACTGATAATCTTGATTTCTTCACACTACTCCAAGACAGTCTGTGACCTGTCTTGTCCTTTCAACCTGTAGAACTAACTTTCGTAAATCTTGTCGGATAGATCTCTTGTTGACAAACTCTCTCAGTTTCTGTTTGTCTGTTGATATTTTAAACTCTAACTCATTTTTGAATGTCAGTTTTGTTGGATAAAGCATTTTTGGTTGGCAGGTTTACTATTTTAGAACCTTAAATATCTGATACCACTACTTTCTTGCCTCCATAGTTTCAGAAGATAAATTGGCACTTAGTTTTACTGAGGACCCCTCGTACGTTACGAATCACTACTTTCCTCTGCTTTCAGAATCTCTTTATCTTTGGCATTTGCCATTCCAAATAGTATGCATCTCTGAATAGGTTTACTAGGATTTACCCTGTTTGGAATAAGTTGCATTTCTTGAACACAAATATTTATGTCTTTCATAAGAGTTGGGAAATTTTGGGACATTATTTCTTCAGATATTCTTTCTGCCTCTTTTTCCCTCTCTTATCATTCTGGCATGCCCTTGGAACATAGGGTTATGCACTTCACGCTGTCATTCAAATCCCTGAGACACTTTCAATTTTTTCTATTCTTTTCTACATCTGTTCTTGTGAGTGTATGCTTTTGATTGTCCTATCTTCTAGTTCAGTGATTCTTTCTTCTGCCTGTTCAAGTCTGCTGTTGTATGCTTCTAGTGTATTTTTAATCTCTACTGTTGTGTCTTTCATCCCCATAATTCCTGTTATGTTTCCTTTTACACTTGAAATTCTTTTTATGCTCAAACATTGTCTTAATATCTTTTATCTCTTTAAGCATATTTTCCTCTATCTCCTTGAATTGATTTAGAAGATCTGTTTGAATATCTTTGATTAGTTGTTCCCAATTCTGTGTTTCCTGTGAAGTGTTGGTTTACTCCTTTGACTGAGCCATATCTTCCTGTTTCATAATATGGCTTGTAATTTTTGCTGATGTCTAGGCATCTGTTTATCTTGATGAGTTTGCTCTGAAGGTCAGCCTCCCCCTCTTGTGCAGGCTGTTAATGTTGATTGGCTTTATGTTGAGGCTCTATTTTGATGCTTGCTACAATTTTTTTCTAGACCTTTAGAATAGTCTGTATTTAACTGAACAGATTTTCTCAACTCTTTATCTGATTCTTGCCCAGGACATTTGGTACAAGTTCTAAGATTGCGCTTTTATGAAATTGTTTCTCTTCCAGAGTAAATCTCCTTTCTTCCTTGTTTAGGAATCCTGATCTATTCTGTTTATTTTTCCTAAAAATTTCTTGTTTAGGGACCCTGATCTATTCTGTTTATTTTTGTGCATAATTTTCTTCCCAGCGCTTATGATTTGTTTAAATTGCCTACCTCATTCAGTGCTCTATTTTCCTTACTCTTTTCTGTTCTGGGGCCCTACTCTTTTACAACAGTTCAGATTAACATGCCTCTCTATTTTTTCTTTCTGTGAGGCTTTCCTGCTTCCAGTTTCTTCCCCAATAGGGTATCATACCCTGGGAGCCAGATGGGGTCAATCCAGAAAAGGGGCTTACTCCAGAAAAGTATATTTTGCAAATAGAAACTCTATTGAGTGCAGCACTTTCCAGCTTTAATTTTCCTGGTGTCTCACTCCTCCGCACCCTGATTTGGGGTCCTTTTGTATGCCACACTTCTCAGTGGCTTGGGTTGCTCCCTGGATCTCTGTGGACCTGGGTCCTTGTGCTTGGATATGTGTGGGCTTCTATCACTGCTGTCCCCAGTGGTAGGTGATAGGGAGTTGGGTTGCTGCCTCTGAGCAATTCCTCAAGCTGCACAGGACTGAGTGAAGGAGAGGGAATGGAATGGCGAGTCTTGGATGGAATTTTCCTACCTAATATTTTCCTTTTCCTTTAATTCAGCATTTGTGGAGTCCTTCTTCAGTCTCAACCTTTCTCCAAAATTGCAAGCAAGTGAAATTTGTCCTTTTATTCACTGTATCTCTGGGGAGGTTTCTCAGGGTATGTCTTAACATCATCGTGTTGATAATTCATTACCAACAATATGTATTTTTTAAATATTAAGTGTAACAGCCAAGGAATAGAGTTAGAAAAAAAAACAAAATTTGTTCAGTTAAATTTTTATCAGTAAATTTTAACCTCATCAGTATATTCATATATCCTTTGAAAGACCTGTAAGCAGTTCAGAGTGGGATAGAATAAATGAAGTATTTTGCCTTTAGAGGAGGCAGCTATTTCTTATTTTTATTTTACTTAAATTGTGGAATCTGATTGAAATTGTGTTTTAGGTATTGACATAAACATTACCCCAAATTCCTTTATTTTATGCCATTAAAATTTTTAATTTTATCTTTTATGTAATTATGCTTTTGTTTTAACTTCAATGATTATACTCTTCAAAATTGGACAAAAATACTTGTTACTTTGTAAATTTACCTCCAGACCTCAAAACAGAATTAAAACTTTTTATGCTATTTCTCTCATGGTTCTAGAAACACAGCTTTTCTTGCTACCACTTATATTCCAGTTAGACATGGTATTTAGGAGAAGAAGTTCAACTTAGGATATGTTTTTTCCCTTTATTTCCTCAGTATTCTGAATTATGTTATAACTGGGCTGCATGCGGAGAGCATTGTGGAATATTCTTAAGCTTCGGAAATTAAAATTTCAAAGTTAATTTCTTTGACCTCCCAGTGGTATGCTTCTTTTTTCAATTATGATTTCTTCTGACAATTTAATGTGCTTTGCCATACCCTTTTTAAGTCCAAGGTAATGTTTATCAGATGACTTGAGTTAGAAACCTTTTATTCTATTCCTACAGCCCATGTGCATAGAAGCCAGACTCAGACTCCTTGAATGACCTTGAAAAATTAGTATTCCTTCTACTATCTCTATGGTAAGAAAAAAGCAAAACAACTAACTCAGAGGAGGTTCTGAAGCTTGATTATAATTATGATTTATAATAAAGTCCACTGAGATCTCTCAAGGAAGACGTTGAACATAGACAAATATTATTGTAAACTCTCTAGAGTCTTTATTTATATGATTTTATTAACAAAATTATATTTCAGTTGTGCCTGTAGTGTTTCTGATGTTTTTTGTTAGCTAAAACATTTTCTCTCTAAAATAAATGTTTACTAACCTATGGTTTCCTTGAAGAAGAAAATGGACAACTCAAAAACTGTTAAATGACATTCATGGATTTGAAAATATCTTTCTTTTATGATCAAGTTTAAGTTGAAAGTATTAGGATATGTAACAAATACATTGAATACAAAAGCACGTATTACCTCATTTGAATGACCATACCTTTAAATTTTAATAGAGAGTTAAAGAAACTTGGTCAAGGTCACTCAACTATATTTCTTTTCATATTTCTGCATATGAAGTTTGGATTACAGGATACCTAGTGTCGAGGAATATGGGTTCTATTGCTGGACTGTCTGTATACAAATCCTTGCTTATCACCAATAAGCTATATGACTTTGGGCGACTCATACAAGGACCCTGTGCTTCAATGTCCCCATTTATAAAACAGAATAATAATAGAATAAGATAAAAGAGATAAGACACTTGTTGTTTGGCACATAATAAGTACCTAATAAATATTAGCCTTTCCTATAGCCAATCTCTATTTCTATCAGTCATCTTTTGTAAAATTAATTTTAAAATTAGCCTAAATGGGGTGTGTGTACTTTCATACCTGGTTTCACCTAAGTTAATCCTAGATGATTTTCTAGGATTATCTTCTATGATTAAATTTGGCAGTGGAGCACACAAGTAATGTTCTTACAGTACAACACACACAATCTATTTGGAATAATAACAATGTTTTTCTTGCATCTTGTTTGTACTATGGATTTGAGGGGAGGCAGCATAGTGTTTAAGATGGAGAAATGAGCTTTGAGATTATGCAGATATAGTTTGGGGTCTATTTCTGTGATATCCTGGATGTGTGACCTTCAGAAAGATTTTAACCAGCTTAATTCTAAATTTCAGTGTGTATAAGATTCCACAGTAAAACTATCGATACCATAGTGATTTTCAGTTTGATGGTGTATTTAAAGTGTTTAATGCACTGCTTGACATGCTGGAAATACTTAGTTAAAATAGAATATTATTATTTACAATAATATATTATCCGATTGCTTATCATTCTGTACTGGAAACAAATCTGTATTCTCCTCTCCATTATCCAATTTCATTTAATCTTATTAGACTATAATCTATTATAGGAAATTATCTTTCTATTCTAGAAGTTTTTTCAGTTCTTCTTTCTACTTCTTTTCTTTGAGTAAAATCTAGTTCTCACTTAAAGATACTAGGCTCCTTCCCCTTTCCCCACTCTTCCTCCACCAGAAGTCCTCTGCATGAGAAGTCTATTTTTCTACTACTTACAAAAGGAAAGATCACTGTCCTGGCTTTGGCAATGCCAGTCTCAGATTGTGGAACTCTCACAGCACTGGTTTCTACCTATTTGGATCGCATGTTGGTAGGTTGACCATTATTCCCAGAAGATCACCTCCATTGTCTGTTTCCCACTCTGCAGAGCTCCTTGTCATTTAGCTAACAAGTCTGGTAGCTATTTGCTTTGGTTTGATAAAGCGACAAAATGCAATACACCAGAAATGGGTTGGCCTTTACAAGGGTTATTCATTAACTTACATTTTACAGTTCTTAGACTGAAAATGTCCAAATAAGGCATCAGTACCCATAGGATGATACCTGGACTCTGAAGACAGGCTACCAGCATCTGGGACACGTCTGTCACATGGGAAGGCACACGACCAGCGTCTGCTAGTCCCAGTCTCCCAGGTTTCATTGCTCTCAGCTCCTGACTTCAGTGGCTTTCTCTCTCAGGTCTCCTGGGACTTTTACTGTGAGCTTCTTTTAATTTCATTCCTTAGCTTCCGTATGCATTTTATAATGCATAAAGGGCTCCAGAAAAAGGATCAAACCCCACCCTGAATGAGATGGTGCACATCTTAATTGAAATAACTAAATCAAATGGTCCCACCCACTAAAGGTCTCCCCCACGGCAGTGGGTTAGAAGAACGTGGCCTGTTCTCAGCTTCAAACTACCGCACTGATCCTTTCCCTCTTTTCTCTTAGGAGTGATTGATAGTCTCCTACTGTACTGAAAAGATTGTCCCAGTCAAACATGAGATCTCACACTTAATAAGCTCTTCACCATGACTTGTTTTCATTTCCAGACCCATTCTTCTCCCTTCTTTCTCCATGAAAGAGTACCCTCATTTTTTTTTTTTTTTTAGAGAGAGGGAGGAAGGGAAGGAAAGACAGAGAGAAGGAAGGAAGGGAGGAAGAAAGGGAAACATCTTTAAACATTTTCTTGTATTTTGTTTGTTTGTTTGTTTTTTACATGGGCTGGGGCCGGGAATCGAACCGAGGTCCTCCGGCATGGCAGGCAAGCACTTTGCCCGCTGAGCCACCGCGGCCCGCCCCCCTCATTTCTTTTTAAGGCTTAGTTTGAATTATTTCCTTGCTCCAAAAAAGTCAGTACTCTTTACATTTTCCTTTGTCATTGTCATCCTCTCCCACTTTAACAAACTTCTGCCTTTAACAGAAACAACAAACTTCAATTATCACCCCGTTTCTCTCTTGCAATGCATACAGCTAAATTAAATATAGCAGCTAGCACATTAAGCTAAAAAACTCCCTTATTTCATTCTAATCACCATGAATATTTATTATAGCATTTCTCTCTTTCTTCTTGTCTTCAAGCTCCAAGCTGGGTCTCTTTCTCTCTAGTGACCTTTTCCTTACCCACACAACAGAAACGTGGCTTTGGACCCATTAAACTAACTGAAGTTAGTTTGCTCTGCTCTCACGCTCACTAAATGCAATAACCTGCTCTTTTCTGTAGTCTCCTTTGGCTTCTTTCTGTCATGTTTCACTGTTGCGGAGTCCATTTCCTCGAAATATTCTTGTCCACTTTTCAGAAGTGCTGAATTTTATTCAACTCCTCTTGTCACTATAATGTTTTCCATTTTCTCATCTAGCGTCTCATTTTTACATTGTGGGTTGTTGCTTGTCATTATCTCTGGTCTCTGTTCTGCGTTTAACCTTCTTCCTTAGAGTGGTCATTCATTATATGATCCCGGCTCTCATATTTATGGTGATCTATTATACTGCTAAATCTAAAATTATCTTGTAGATTTTTATTAATAAAAACCATAAGAATGAAGAATATTTATTGAGCCTGTGTTATATGCAAAGTATATATCCATGTACTTTACATTCATTCTTTCATTTACTTCTCAAAACAACAGTGTCATTAACTCCATTTATAACCAAGAAAACTAAGGTTAGGACAGATTGGTCAAGGCCACCCAGGTATTACTGGACAGAGCCAGAGATTGATCACATATTATCTAATAAAGCCCATATTCGTAGCTTCTACGTTCTACTCTTTTTTATTTCATTTGAATGACTAGCTCTCATTTCAAAATATACACATGAGATCTCAAACTGGTAATTTTTCTTTCAAATTTGGTATTTCACTAATTTGAATATGTCTCACATCCCTGTGATCACCCTTGTTGGAATTTATGGTTCTTCCCCATAACTCATCTTTTCCACATTCATTTGGCATTCATTGCTCCTGTTTTCTCTTGATAATAGTTCTAGCTTCAGAATATGTTCACATGAATTGCCCCACCAATCTCTATTTCCTGTGTGCCTCTCACTATCACTTCCCAGGACTGCTCCTTCCAGGTCTGGACTACTGCCTTAACTTCCTACTTATTTCCCCCTAATTCCAGCTTCTCCTACTTACCCTCCAATTTGCTACTTGCTAGCAGTCTGATTTTGGCAAATTAATTTACCTTTCAGTGATTCAGTTTCCTCAATTTTGAAGTTTGTATAATTAAAATATCTACCTCATAGGGTTGAATGAGCTTTGAATGAGATCATATGTCTGAGGTTTTCCATGAGGATGTCGCCCCCATGAGAGCTGGGGGTTTTGCCTATTTTAAGTGTTGGATCCACATGCCTAGAATAATATCTGACAAAATAAATACTCATTGAATGAATAAAATGTTTAATATATATCAGTGTTTAATAAGTGTTATTATTCTTACACAGCACTTCTATAGTAAATTTCCTCAAATATTACTTTTAAATGTTAGTCTTTTGTTAGAATAAGTCTATGGATTCTTATTGCTCAGAGAACAAAATACAGTCTTCAAAACCTAGCATTGATGGATGTCTATAATTTGATCCCACCAGTCTAGCCCATTTTAGTGCTCTAAACAATCTATTAGCAGGAACTAGTTGGTTTTCCCTTTATCCTCTGAGAGTATTTGAGTCTTACCTCCAAGTGCTTGCAGTTCATTTAATCTGGAAGTTCTGCCTCTTCCCCATTAGCATGTAGCTTCAGCTTCCTCATGGTCAGAGATCTTTCCCAATTGTCTCTAAAAACCTACAGTATGCAATTTTTAGGTATGAATTATTTTGATACTTAAATAGAAGGTAGGTTGATGGGTGTCTCTTGGTTCACACTATCTTTTATGCTTTGTAGTACCTAGTTCAGTGCTCTATATACAGGGAGCAGAAAAAGTAAAACTTTTTTCAATTACTTTGACTCTGGGATAAGTTTCATTGGTACCTAATTTATTCCCACTGGGTTTGTAATGGAAATTGTCACTTTTCTCCCAGCTTCCATTTCCCCTTTTTCTCATTGGGTTGCACTATGAACTTTGGGAGGGATAAATGCCACTTTCAGCTACGAGGACAGTCCTATTTTGAGACTAATTAGAATAATCCCATTTTCATTGGCCCAGTGCGTGGCTCAAAAATGGTGAATCAGCATGTGAGGCTGAAGCTAATTAGAGCAAATCAACTTGGCACAAGGTTCATCTAAGGGATAAGCATTTGACTTAACTTGTTCATAAGTGTGAACCCAGGTCTTTAGTGTATTCTTTAGATCGTTGGTTCTCAAACTTTAGTGTGCGCGGTTCATGTAGACAATTTCTCCAAACACAAGAATCAGAATTTTCGATGTAACAAAATCCCCATGTGATTCATAGGCACACTAAATTTAAGAGCGTTAGTTTAGGGAGAGACATTCATTCTCCCTCCAGCTGTTCAAGAAGCAACTAATTTGTTGGTAGCAGTAATCTCATTGGCCGTAAATGCAGCAAGCCTCAAAATGAAATAGAAGGCAGAGTGGAGATACGGAAAACTGGACTCTCCGTGAAATTATTGATCATGTATTCATTTGTACCAGAAGCCTGTCCTAAATCTGGATTATTTTGTATACTTGACCAAAAAATTCCTTTCATTGCTTATGATATTTTCTGTTGGATTTTAACCATGCAAGTCTTTGGTGGAAATAGTCTTTAATGCCTTGAATTAGTAAGATATCACCGCTGTCGTGCTGCATATCAAACCACCTCAAGTGAGAGTTTGTGGCCATCCTAATGAACTTTTAAGGCCTTCAGTGATTGACAGTGCTGACTTTTTATTTCATCTAATATTATTTAAAAGCTTGTTCATTTCTTTTCCAATACATTGTAATGACAGCACTAGTATTTAATAGCAATACTTAGGGTTATTTTTTTAAAAGTGAAAACAGGAATAAGCAAGGGAAATACATGAGGATAAATAATTTCCTGAGGCAATTGGGCAAGGATTGAAGGAAACACAGGGAAAGAGAAGATTAAAGAAAAAGATTTTGCTTGAGATGATTGTTCCTAAACTCAGACCAAATGCGCAAGTGCCCACTTCACCTGAGAGGAAGTAATATAACAATAGTATTAATAACTGCTCTTTGAATATTTATCATGTGAAAGACATTTAGTGTTCTTCTATACTTATCTCATTTAATCCTAATTTGTACCAAACAGTATCAGAAAAAAAAAATTATGTAGTACGCATGGCATTCTTATTTTATTTATTAGGACATAAATCATGAGGGGATAAGAAACCCACCTAAAGTCAAAGATCTAATAGGCTGGTAGGACCATAGATTACATGTCTCCTCATACTAAATCATTGCTGATTAGCCAGTAAGAATAACAATAGGGAAAATAGAATGAATTTATGTTTGACCGTCCTTGAATTAGAAACCAGATACTTCTATCTACTCCTTAGAGCTTATCTACTTTCCATAGAGTAAAAGTAAAGCTGAAGACATGAAAAGGTGTAACTTTTGTTTCCTAGGAGCTATTTGCTTAGAAGAATGGAAAAGGCAGTGCAAGCTGGTTGGTTATTTGTCCTCTTTGGTTTAAGGAATTATTAATTATAAAGATATTTCTTTGATATTGTTCAGGAATAAAGCATATTAATTAGTACAGGCTTTTAACTTTTGTTTCCTAGGAGCTATTTGCTTAGAAGAATGGAAAAGGCAGTGCAAGCTGGTTAGTTATTTGTCCTCTTTGGTTTAAGGAATTATTAATTATAAAGATATTTCTTTGATATTGTTCGGGAATAAAGCATATTAATTAGTACAGGCTTCTAATGAGTGTTAAGTCATTCACATAAAAATAATACCCCACACCCTAAAAAATCTACTGTTAGTCACAGTAACACTAAAAGACTAAATAATAATCTTAATGAATGTGTTATTTACATATAGAACATCACATCATTTTTAATGCTAAAATGTAAAGAAATCAAATACAGACTATAATGGAAAATGAAAATAATTATCTTATATATAACTATTTATGAAATACTGTACATATTCAATTACTGCTAGAGTAATATAAAAATATCTATGTATTTTCATTCTTCAGCTGGTATTTGGAAGAAGAAATTAAAGCCATTCCTTAGAGTGAATCACTATCTAGTCTTCCCAAGGTGATTGTTCTCAGGGCAAAGTCTTTCCTTATTAGAGCTACAGTAACTCTGACACTGTTTTCAAAAAAGATTTTTGAGTGAATATTATTTCATAACACAAATAATTTTATGTATTTCCCTTTTGTGCAAAAACAACCATATGTTGGGGAGAAAATGACGATGTTCTGTTACATGGAAATATTTCTCTGCTTTGTAACTAGTACCATACCCTTCATGATAATTTGAATATAAGGAACACAGATACAGACACAACCTCTTTCATGTGTTCACGGCATTAATGGGCATTTCTAAAATCCAGAGACTTCCTCTATTAAGACTGTTACAAAATAGATATCAGGATGTCTTAAAATAGCGAAAACAATAGATTTTTAATTTTATTTTTTTGGAAATATTATTTGCAATGCACTGTTTCCATCACTTTGAATAAAATCTTCGAACAAGTCTGCTTGTTTTTTATGCAAAGATAAACAGCTAACATGGAACTTTATCACACAGTAGAAAGAAATGTCTGGCAATATTTTTCACTGATATTCTTATTGCTTTTAAAATTTTTGGGGAACTTTTATTTTCAAATACTCTCAAAATTATATTTGTAGGAATAATATGAAGTACAACACATTTTTCATGAAAATTCATTAATTCATCTGGTGCTCATATTCAAGAGTGCAAGTACTGAAGTATACACACACATATTATTTTCTGAACTATCTATGTGTAAGTGGCAGATATCAAGTCCCTTTACCTGAAAATGCTTCTGCGTGCATTTTCTTATCTAATTACAGTACTATTATCAAACTCAGGAAATAAACTGTTACATATAAATTCAAGTTTCACCAATCACCAATTACACCTAACAGCACCCTTTATGATAATAATATGAAATATTACTTCTCTGATTCAGGATGTAATCCAGGATACTGCATTACATTTAATTGTCATTTACTGTTTTCAAATGTCTGCTGAATGCTGAGTCACACCTACTTGCTTGTGGTATATGGGTAAAATAGTCTGTGCTGGATGTAATTTTTCCTCTTTGGGATCCACTGTCCAACCTGCATTATCCGAGAGACCTGGGGGTCAGAAGACACTCTTGTCCTCTGTACTTCATGATTTTCGGGGTCTGTAAGTGGTGAGAGGAAGAGATCTCGGTATTTCCACCCCCCTGTTCCTGCTCTGAGGGTTCAGGCTGAGAAACCCATCAAGGCTACAGTTCTTTCCAGGTCTCTCCACTTGCCATTTTCTTTCTGGTTAGCCCTTCAGGCTTAGTAAGGGAGGGCAAGTGAATTCTCCAAATATTAACCTAATCATGCCTAACCCACCGCTGGAGTACTGATAAATGTGAGGCAAAGACCAGGTAAACCAACATGGAAGAACTTTTTAATTATGAGATTTAGAATACATTACTGAAAATTGTGAAATCAGAAGCATGCCGAAGGAAGGAATAATGCAAGATTGATCCATCTTCATTTCAAAGGCTTCCCACTTAGCAGCCTTTTTGAAACAGACCAGCCACTTTGAAATAACCTGAGGAACTCTTCTTCAGAGGCTGTTATCTTCAGGGGTCTTTAGAGCTCCTGCTTTAACGCAGCAATTATGGGATCTTGAAGAGCAGAAATGCTAATACCTGATTAACACAGACTTACTGCGTCAGGATCTACTGAGTTTTAGATTTATCAGAATTGAGTATGCATTTCTTACTATTAAGGGTAAAGGAATTTTAAAATGATACTGTGCTGAATACAAATGCATATAAACTTTGCACAAAGCTGGAGAGACAGGAAAAAGGGTATTTATGAAAGAAGCAAAAGTAAATAGGAAATTTTAAAATTCCTTTTATTTCCTTTGAAACACAGATCTTATTTGTCTATTTTTACATATTCTATCCTACTCTTTCTCACCGTTAGTATGTCTGTGTTTTTACCTTGGCCTTCATCATTTAGCCCAGTTACCCTATTTTCAATGCATTTTAAGGGACAGCACTCATATATAAATATGAATAGTATTAATATCCGTATATAGTTTTAAGTATTTTAGTTATGCTATATAAAGCTAGTTTTTTTTATACCAAAAGACATCTGACCGAATGTTGTTTAGAAAAGTTATGTTCATGGCAAAGTACCAAAGAAAAAGATATTTAGTTAGGTTTTGTTTGTTTCTTTCCCTTTGGGTGCATGATCCAGGAATCAAACCTGGGACTCCTACACTAAAGGCGAGCATTCTACCACTGAACCACCCGTGCAGCTGATTGAGTTTTAATGTAGGAAGGGAGATGATTAAAATTCTTCACTTATCAAAATAAGGATTGCTTTTTGTCCTTCCATATTTTCATAAAAATTCACATAATTTGATTTGATTTTAGAGTGCAAAACCCAAGAAAAAAATAAAAGCCCATCAATTTAAGACCAATTGAAATCGCAATATTCTCCCAGAGAAAAATGCTCCAGGCCTAGATGGTTTCACTGGTAATTTCTACTATAGTTCTAAGAAAAAAATAATATCAATCATGAACCTTTCAGAAAACAGAGAAGAAAGAAATATTTCTCAACTCATTTTATAAAGCCAATATTAATATGATAGAAATACTGTAATTAAATAAAAATCCAATATGCTTCATGAACATAGGTACAAAATATTAGCAAATCTAACACAGAAATACATAAAAGGATTTTATGAACTATGACTAAGCCTGGTCCAATTCAGGAATGCAAGGTTAGTTTTATGCTAGAACACCAATCAGTGAAATTCACAACATCGGCAGAATAAAGGAGAAAATCATATGACAATTTCCATAGCTTCAGTAAAGGCATTTGACAAAATCTAACACCTATTCAAAATAAATACTGTATTAAAAGAGAAATACAAAGAAATTTCCTTAACCTGAAAAATGACGTGTATGATAACTGACATCTATAATATGCAGTGGTAAAAAATATATACATATATATATATATATATATTCTGAAAATACCAGAAATGAAGCCATAATGTCTATTCTTACCACTTCTAGTCGATGTTTGTATTTAGAGGGTGGCAGTAGCCAATGTTGTACTGAAAGAAGAACACTAGCCATTAAGGACAGCAAGAAGGAAAAACAGACATATAGACTATAAAGAAAGAAGTAAAATTGCCCTATTTTTTAAATTTATATATAGACATTTTATATATAGATAATTCTAAGGAATCTATAAAATATCCATTGGAAATAAAAAGTAAATGTAGCAATGTCATGGGTTATAAAGTTAGTAAAAAAATTATTTATATTTCCACATCCTTGCAAGAAAAATTACAAACTAAAAATGTAAAATTAAAATATCAGAAAAACAACAAACATTAGAAATATATTTAACAAAAGATATGCAAGGTTCTACCATGAAAACCACCTGGTAATGCTAACAGAAATAAAATATTTTCTAATATTCATTCATGGATTAGGAAAGTCGATATTAGTGAGATTTCTATTCCCCTGGCCACATTTTTTCTTTTGAAGAAATTGATAAATTCATTCTTCAACATTTTTTTTTTATTTAAAGAAAAAAACAATACTCTTAGAACCACCAAAAATGAGAATCTTAGTTAGCTTAATCATGCGTATATTTAAATAAATAATTATTAAGTTAATTGTTAGTGATCTCAGGTGATACTGTTATATCTATGGCCCCAGATTACCATGCAAAGTGAGGACTGCTTGTAATTGAGCTTGAGCTTCAATATAGCTGTCATTGCCAAATGGTGGGAAAAAAAATGTTCCACGTATGTTGCAGGAACAACTGAACATATGCATGAAGAATTTAATCTCTCCCCCTACCTCACACCATACATAAATCTGAAATCAATATAGATAACTGATTAAAATGTAAAGGTTAAAAACTGCATATCTCCTAGAATTAAAAATAGAAGGATAGCTTTTCAACCAGTAGAAAAGTAAAGATTTATGTGACAGGACACAACAAATGTTGAATATTAAAATAATGAGAAACAGTATTTCATTAAAATTCAGAACTTTGCTCAGCAAAACATGCCATTGATAAAATGAACAGGAAAATAACACATTGAAAGAAAATATTTGTAAATATATATTGGACAAGGGAATTATATCCAGAATATATAAAGGACCCTACAAATCAATAATAATAATGCAAAAATCCTATTTTAAAAAGACATTATTATTATTATTTGAACAAACCCTTCTAAAAGAAAAATTTTAAATGTTCAGTAAACACAAAAGAAAATTTCTTAATGGGGAAATGCAAATTAAAATCACAATAAATTAAAATTTCAAAAATTGAAAATGTTGACAATACCAATAGTTCACAAGGATATGGAGCAAATGCAACTCTCATATATTGCTGGTGAAAGTGTAAAATAGTAAAATCATTTTGGAAAACTGGAAACCAGTTTGGAAAACATCAGCTGTACACTTACTGGATGACCCAATTATTCTACTCCTTAATATGAAAACATTTGCTCATAAGAAAAATTGCATACAAAACTTTATATCGGATTTATTTATGATAGCAATACTGGAAGTCACTTAAGTATCCATCAACAGGAGAGTAGATAAATTGTGGTATATGCATTCTGTGGTATATATACACATCAAAAATCTGTGTTTTTAGGTATTTTATTGTTTTCCACATTGTCTTTTATATGCTATAAATACTCTCACAAATGTGTAAATCAGCTTTACCTTACTGTGTGTTCCCTCTTTAGTTAGTTAAATAAATCTTTAACCCATGGTCACTTTATATCTATTTGTATGAGAGTCATATTCTAATTTTTTTTTAAATTACAATTTGAGAGTGGTAAGATGGGGAAATTGTCAACTGTGGAAATATGATTATATTTAAGCCTCAGCACCATCTCTACCCTAGAACCAGATGTGGTGGAAATGGTTTGGGATTTTAGCAATGCAGCGTCAGTAGCTACAAAAAGAAGAGATGATGGATGTTGTATCCCCAAAATAGCAAAGCTTTCTTTATAATGCCTTACTTATGCAATCTACATTCCAAACAGTGCTCACAGAGACAGTAACAATTAGCATCATATGCCATGAAGAAATCATTCATTCCTGGAATTTCATTGAAAGGTCATAACATAAACGTATCTCCACACTTACGAAAAAAAGAAAAGATATTTTAAGATAGTGCCAATGGGATTAAGGAAATATTCTGTTCCTGATTTAGAAGAATTGGGACATCTGGAGTCAGAAACTTTCAAATATAAAGGAAATTCTAGCTCTCTACCAACCCACATTTTTATATCTGGGGAACTGCCGGTGCAAACTATTCTGTGCATTAAAAAACCTATGCAATTTTCATGTGTTTGAACCAATTAATTCCTTTTATTGCTTGAGACACTTTGAGCTGTTTTCTGTTATTTATAAGCAAAATCATCCTAACACAAAATCCAACTACTTTGGATTCAGACACTATCTGGGCCAGTACTATCATTTCCACGCACGGGTTGTCCCACGTTTGCGGATGAAGACATGCACACACCTGGCGGCCATCTCCCAGCCCTTGCCTGCCTCTGCCTCCTTTTAGTTATGTGCAGATGTTTGAATGGGTGTCAATTCCACAGCCCAGGGGAGAAGTCAGCTCTAATGAAAAGGCCTCACATACTTTAAATCCCCAAAGCAGGAGGAAGCAGCTCCACTTTTCAGGGTTGAATTCTCACTGGCAGGGCCCCCTCCTACGGGGTTGTATAAATATCCTGCCCTCAGGCAACACAGACTTCTCTCTCCTCTCCAACAGAGTGGAGCCTGCAAAGCTGCCCTCCGATGGGGTCTCTTCCCCTGCTCTTTTGGACCCTTGGTGCTACGTGAAAAACAGTCATTTGCTGAAGGTTTCTGTTGTGCCCGAGCCTCCTGTTGTATAAGCCAACACACACCATGTAACAAATTCACTCCACAGCAATGACAGGTATAACTTCTGTGAGAAGGTCTTGCTCAATTTCCCTATAATTAAATAATCCATTTATTTTGTTCTATACTACACTAAAAGATTCTATGTAGTTTTTAATACTCAGGTGTCTTATCTTTGGCAATAACTCTAATTAACGTGGCAAATGAGAAAACAAACCCTATTGCCGCTAGGTCATCTTCATTATTTCTGTATCTAACTTTGTCGATAGAGGTAACTCGTTCATTAAAATTACTTTAAAAGTTGGGAATATGGTGATACTACAGAGCATCAAATATTTTTGAAGGAACTCTATTATTGTGCCAAGAGAAAATGATGTGAGAAATAAGAATGAAAATGTGATTTTGTTAAAATAGCCATAAATAGGGAGCTAAAAATAAAAGTCTCCTTTAATACTAAAACAATTGAAGATTTTGAGTGAATAAATGTAACGGGTTGGAGGAACATTAAATATGAATTCCAAGATTCAAACCATTTTGTTCATAGGCAGTTTAGGGAAAAGTTTGGGTTTGCACTAATAGTTACTTGGTACTTTTTGAAAATTTTGACTTCTGTTATTTAGGTCAGAGGCTAGAGGAAACACTAAAACCATGTAAAAGCAAAGGCAGCTAGAATAGAGAGATGTGCTTTTCCTTTTTTAATAAAAAGATAATTGAACACACAGAAGACATGAAAGAGAGAGTTGTTTCAGCAGAGTCAGCAAAAATCAACTTGCTTGGATTATTAGTGTACAAAGAGGGAATGGCTTATGCAAGGTTTCAAGAAGATTCAGTTCCTGTGTTAAAAATAAATTAAATGGTCTTTTATATTTTCAATGGATTACACTATTAAGTCCCAACAGCTGTCCCTTACTATTTTAAATGTTTACCTTTATATAAAATGGAATATACTGCAACAATTAAAAATTCCAAGATTTTAGATTGCTACTCCTTCTAAAAGAGCATCTATTTTTCTCTTCTAAACAATTTCTCATACTTTAAAATATGCATCCAATAGAAGAAATGTATTTAGTAATAAACTAAAATGAGCAAGGGAAATTATGCACAAACCCTGACAGCAATAAAAATGCATGTCCTTCATAATAAGAGTATAATTTATTTTTTTAACTTTATAAAATACAAATGTTTTAAAAATACAAAGACAAAATATTAAATTGCCCCAATATTTAACTTAGTGAAACAGTGTGGGGCTCAAGGAAAATGCCGCAGATTAAAAGAAGCATACTGTAACAGCTTCATGTTTGTAGAAAGAAATATAAGAGAAAATCAAGTTATGTTTAAAAGCTGAAATATATGGATTATTGGAGAGCAAGTCTATTTATTTGGTTTTAAGAATAATTGGTACAGACCACCAATATGTAGTTTGGTATTTCACAATAATAGTGAAAACACCAGTGATCAGTGGACTGATCAGGCTACAATTTTTTAAATGTGGTTTGGTGGCAACTGCAAATTTATCTTTGACTGCAACTGCATACTTTAAATAATGTATATCTTAGAGATAAAATTACTCTAAAAGTTATTGGACTGCTTAAAGCAAAAATATTGATGAAATATAATATGGGTTTTATTATAATCATAGAATTAAAATATGTATCAAAATACTACAAAAGTTGGGGAGAGAAGAATGAAAGCATGCTATTGCACGGTCCTTCTGCTGCGTGTGAAGCAGTGCAATATCATATGAAAAGTAGACTGTTATAATGCAAATATGTATTTTTTATATGTTAGAGCAGGACTTTTCAATCTTGACACTATTGGTATTTGGGGCCAGATAATTCTTTCTTGTGGATTGTCCCGTGCATTGTGGGATGTTCAGAAGCATTCTTGGCTACTACCCATTAGTGCTAGTAGCTCCCCCTCCAGTTGTGAAAACTAAAAATGTATTTAGGCATATCAAATGTCCTTTGGGTGGCAAAATCTTAGCCAGTTGAGACATACAATTAAAGGGAAACACAATAAAGAATGGTGCTAATGAATCAATAGAGGCGCCAAATAAAGTCTTTAGTACAAGCAATCAATCTCAAAAAAGAAAAAGAGAAAAATAAAAAAAAAAGACTATATAGATAAAATAGAAAAAAGCAATCTAGTAGATTTAAGCCAACCATATTGATAACTGAATTAAATGCAAAAGGACTGAAAACTCAAATAAAAGACTGAGAGGTAAAGATTGGATAAAAAAAGGCTCAAGTGTATATGACCTATAAAAAATACATTTTAAGTGAAAAGACACAGAAATGTTAAAGTAAAAAAAAAGGAAAATATAATACAAGCACTATTCAGAAGAAAATGGGGTCCTGAAGTACATATTATCAACAGCCCCTTCCAATATGAAAAAGTTAGAATGGGCATAGCCCAAATACCCTTACAGAGTGGAAGAAAAATCAAAGGTGATGATGGAGTTATACAGAGAATAACTTATTCTTTAACAAATGAGTATGAGTGCTGAATCATTATACTGATATTTCTTTTAGTCTCTGGTATCTTAGAACAGCTAGAGGAAAAACCTGAAATTGTGGAATTATGCCATACCAAACTCTGAAATCTGCTCTACAACTAATTGTTGTGATGTGCTCTGAAATTTATTGCTTTTTTGTGTAGATGCTATTTTTCCTAATAAAAAAATAAATAAATGCATAAAATGGAGTGATTATATTAATATTAGTCAAAGACAATTTCAAACGTGAAACAAATAACAAAGTCTAATCTAACTTGAAAAAAACAAATGGACAAATCCACAATTATTGTTGACGTTTTCAACATTCATCTCTCCATAATTAACAAAACAAGTAAAATAAATAATTATGTAGAAGATTTGAATGCTACAATTGCCAACTTAATCTAATTGACATTTACAGAATACTCTACCCAGCAATGGCATAATACACATTCTCCAAAAGTGTACAGAGCGCATCTGCCAGATAGAGCTTCCTCTGGACCAATGCCAGTGGTCAACAAGTTGGTCAGAATCATATGGAATGTGTTCTCTAACTGCACAGAAATAAAACTATAGACAAATACATTTAGAAAATTGCCAAATATTTAGAAATTAAATGCTTTCTGAATAATCCATGGGCCAAAAATTATCTAAAGCAAAATTTAGAAATGTATGCTGATATTAGAAAAAAGAAAGCACTCAAATAATTCAAGTAAGCCACTAACTTAAGAAATTAAAAAAACAAAACAAAAAACAAAGACAGGAGCAAATTAAAGCCAAAGTAAGGAGAGGGTAGGAATTAATAAAGGTGCATGTGCATTCATGTATTAACACACGTGCAGAGTCACCTATAGGGCTACATGAATAACTTTCTAGTGAATCAATGAGAATTAGATTTGTCTGTTCTCAACAGAGATCTTGACAAAAGAATGACCTACAGGAATCGACATTGTACTCAGGTGACAAATCGTCCAGTGGTAAATCATCCAGTGTCATGAGAAGGACTCCACACTCTCATCAAGGTTCAGGTCCTCTCATTCTTTATCCTTAGCATGTAACTTTTATGCTCAAACTTACTTTCTGGCCACAAGATGGTTACTCTACCTCCATCACCTCATTGGCCTTCCAGAGAGGAAAAAGTAAAAGCATGAAGATGAAAGGAAACATTTTAGTTGATTACTTCACTTTTTCAAATATACTTCCTTGGGAGCCTCATCTAGAGACTTCCATTTACAATTCCTTGGTCAGAATTCTATCTGAAAAGTAGAGTCTATCTTATTTTATTTATTTGTTTACTTTAAAGCAGGCACATCACTCTCCTGAAAAAAATCATAGATATCCCAGCAAGGAAAAATGGGAAAATTAACCTTCAAAGACCAGGTCAAAATTCTATATATCATTAAAAAAAAACCAAAAATGAGGGCCCACAAGCCATTCTTTAGACTTCAAATCAGGGAGAAACCAAGCTTAGCTAGTCATCACTATGTTTCCAGCACATGCATGTGATGTTTTTGACTACATGAAGTTATTCCCTATTCTAATAGACGCTTCTGGGATGTTATGAAATATACCCATAAGTAGGCTTTGGCCTACCTATGATTTTAGCTATAGCTCTGATGGACATTTCATGCCAAATCCCACTCACTCTGACAAGTGTTACACCTAAGGCACGTGCCATATTTCATATCTTTGCTCTTTCTGACTCAGAGCCTTCTGAAGCCACGAATCCCTGAACAGTCCTAGTATATACAAGGGCTAGAAGTGTAAAGGGATAATCAGTGCTGTTGGATAAATGCTCTAGAATCTGTCCTTCAAGTGAAAACTTCCAGGGGGCATCCAGTTGGATTCTCAGGAGGATGCAACATAATTGAGTTAATTAATAAAAAAATAATAATAATAAAATAATTGAGTCCGTGTTACTGCTAGGGAAGTCATGAACAAACTTAGTGACCATCTCCCAGCTCTTGCCTATACCTCTCTCTTTCTTTGCATACACATTTCACTATTTTTCCATTTCACTGTAGGAGAGACATTGGATCTAATGGAACAGCCTGATGATACCCTGGACCAGAAACCAGGAGAAAGCAGCCCAGCCTCTTAGCAGAGTGGGGAGTCTGCAGAAAGATTGCCTGACACAAGCCTTTTGCTCAGTGGCAAGGCTGTCTGCCCCTGGGGTATACATGTACACTCTCAGGCAGCACAGATTTGTCTTTCTTCTCCAATGCACAGCTGCCATCCACTGCCCCTGACCTGACCATTTGGTCACCCCAGGAGACAAGCCATGATGGAACCATTTCCCCTGTTCTTTTGGACCCTTTGGGCTGTGTAAGTAAAAAGCCGTCATTTGCTGAACGTCTCTGTTATGTCTAGTCTGTGCTTCCATGTTACACTGTATAGCAATTCAATCCACAGTCACCCACCAAAGAAACCTCAACAAGTCACACATAATTTTTATGTTCCTTCTTTCTATTCTCATACTTCCCAATCCCCTAACTTTTGCTTTCTAAAATTACCTATCAAGTAAACAATCCATACCCCACATGCAACCCATACAAGTCCTTATACCAGGCTCTATTTGGGAGAAGCCCCATTAAAACACTGCTTTCTCTGACTCCAGGTCTGCGTTATGATTTTCATGGACAACTGCACTATTCTAAAGATAAATATAAATATATTAATATTGCATATTAAGGCATTTTCTTTACCTGAAACTTCATTTTCCCCTCTTATTTTAAAAGAAGTTAAAACACTTACATGGGCCACAAAAGTTTCATGGGCTCTAGGCACCATCTCTTGGGCCCAGCAGATGAGACAGCCAGGCTGACACTAGCACAGAATGGAATTGGGCCAGGAGGGGAAATGTGATAGGCGACTTCTGTTGTTTAGAAGGACCACATGCACAAAGATTTCAAATTCCTAATCTCCCATATATACTTTGGAGGTTTTTTTGGATCATGGCCATATTTTTTATGTATGGTTTTATTTTATAACTCATCTAACCATACGCTGGATAAAGGAAGTGTCAGTCACAAAGTTTTTGCAATCAAATAGTCACACAGAAAAGCCTATAGGTATACATCATTGCCAGACATCAAGGATTCTGGATTGCAGTTCAACAATTTCAGGTATTTTCTTCTAGCTAGTCTAATACACTAGAAACCAAAAAGAAACATCTGTATGAAGAACCAGTAGTCATAATCAGCTGTTAAAACTTAATTTCTCAGTTGCAACTCCTCCTTCTCATTTGATTATTCTCCCAATCTTCAGGGATATCTGAGTAATGATCAATTCAAGTTCTTCATGATGGAAAGAGATGTTTACCTTATGGGCTAGAGAAATGAAGCTGGTTAATGTTCTTGGAGAGACTGTTACCTCTGGATTTCAGGGCTTATCTGGAATGGAAACAATTTGGAGGCATTACATTTCTGAAAAAATAAACTTGCTAAGTAAAAGTTTATACAGTCTTAGATAGAGTCCAGAGTCTTGACACTATTTGAAATCTCGTAGCCACTGAAACCTCGTTTTGTTTTATTTTTAATTCCCCCTTTTGATCAAGGCATTGTCATCCTACAATTCCAGGACCAGGCTCAACCCTATGAGCCATGTCCCATGTTGCCGGAGAGTTTTACACCTTTTGGAACCATGTCCCACATAAAGGGAGCATGGTGAGTTTATTTGTAGAGTTTGGCTTCGAGAGAGAGAGGCAACATCTGAGCAAAAAAGAGGCTCTCTTGGGGTAAATCTTAGACATAATTATAAGTCGACTTAGCTTCACCATTGCAGAAATAAGTTTCATATATGCAAGCCTCGAGATTGAGGGCTTGGCTTATTAAATTGGGAGTCCCTAAAGCTTGAGAAAATATTAGGAATTCCCCAGGTGGGGAAGTTTAATAGTTCCACATTTTCCCCCATTCCCTCAAAGGTACTTTGCAAATACTTTTTAATTTTCTGCCTGAAATAGTCTGGAATGTCTCAAGGTACTATGTTAACCTGTATAGAATGACAAGATTTCATTCTGTATTCTGGGTTCCATGTAATTAATTTGTTAAAATAAAGTGACTAGACAGCTTAAATTAGATAGTATGGTACAGAAACTTTGAATTTTGGACAAATGACCATCTCTTATTTTGGTCTCTCACAGAAATTGAAGTTATAAAATACAGACATTATCATCCCTTATTGTATGTTCTGATTTACCTTAGTCCTACCCAGATCAGCTTCATTCATATCTGTAATTGAAATCTGATCTCTCTTTAGCTTCTTTAACAGTTACTGTATGGAGTAATGTTGACTTTCAGAGCTACAGAACTCTCACTCTGAGAAGAATTACCAGGGAACTACCAGGTTGAACACAAAGAGCACAACAGCTCAGAATTTAGAAATAGCAGTTAAAACTCAGCAATAAATGTGACTGCTGTAAAAGCTTACAATCTAGGAACTTTACAATGAGCCTTATTGAATGTTCCATACTCCTTAATCACCGACTGCCCAATCTCTGCCCACTTTCTATCCCCAAATAACCTATGATCTCAAATTCAATTCTCATAGTTTGTTCATTATAGTTTATATCAGTGAAACCATACAATATTTGTCTTTTCATTTCTGGCTTATTTCACTTAACAGAATGTCCTCCAGGTTCATTCAGCTAGTTGTGTGCTTCATGATTTCATTCCTTTCTGCAGTCACTCAATATTCCATTGTATGCATACAACACAGTTCACCCTTCCATTCCTCAATTGATGTATCTTAGGCCATAAACATCAGTGTGGAAATGTCTATTTATGTCCTTGCTTTCAGTTCTCCCAAGTATATGCCCAATAATGGGTTTGCAGGGTCATATAACAACCCTAAACTTAGCCTCCTGTGGAACCACCATACTGCCCTCTATAAGGGCTGCAGCATTCTACTTTCCTACCAACAGTGAATAGGTATACCTCTTTATATCTTCTCCAGCACTTGTATATTTTTGTTTATTTTTAAAGCAATTTTATTCACACACCATGCAATTCATGTTAAGTGTACAGCCAATGGCTCTTGGCATAATCACGTAATTGTGCATTCACCACCACAATCTGTATGATAGCATTTCCATTTCTTCCACAAAGAAAGAAGAGAAAAAAAGGAGAAATACAACAAAAATTCCAACCCCCTTCCGTATAACCTCCTCTTATTGACATTTAGCTTTGGTATATTATCTTTATTAAAATGATTGAAAGAATATTACAATATTACTGTTAACTATAGACCCAAGTTTGCATTAATTGTATTTTCCCCATATGCCTTCTCATTTTTAGCACCTTGAAATGGTAACATTAATTTGTTCTCCCTAATGTAAAAGCATTCTATTGTTTGTACATTGTGTTAGTTTGCTCGCCGCTGGAACGTGATGTAGCAGAACTGGAACAGCTTTTATGAAGGGGAATTTAATAAGTTACAAGTTTACAGTTCTAAGGAAGTGAAAGTGTCCAAATTAAGGCACCAACAAGAGGTTACCTTCACTCAAGAAAGGCTGATTGGTCTGGAATACCTCCGTCAGCTGGGAAGTCACGTGGCTGGCATCTGCGGGACTCTTCCTCCTGGGCTCTGTTGCTTTCAGCCTCTGTTCCTGTGGGGGCTCCTTACATTTCTTCTCTGGGCCTAGCTTTCCTCTCTTGGCTTCCTCTGGCTCTCTCCAGGTTCTGGCTTGCTTAGCATCTCATGGCAATGCCTGCTGGGCTCCAAGCATTTTCAAACATCCATGTCTCTGTTCTCTGTGTGTCCACATCTGTGACACCTCTGCTGTAGCATTTCTCTAGGCTCTGTGGCTTCTGTTTTTTCTTTCATTTCTCCAAAATGTTTCCTTTTTTAAAGGATCCCAGTAAACTAATCAAGACACACCTGGAATAGGTCGAGTCTCCATGTAATCAAAATGTCACATCCACAGTTGAACATCACATTTCTGTTGCAATATTGAATAGGGATTAAAATAAACAGTTGCTCCTACAAGATTGGATCAGTATTAAAATATGGTTTTTTTGAGGTACATAATACTTTCAAGCCAGCACATATATTTAATCACCATCAGTGTCCACTCTAGGTTACTAAGTCATACGGTCCCAGTTTTCAGGTTCTATCTTTCCTTCTGGTGTCATACTGCCCCTAGCTTTCCTCTTTCAACCATACTCACACTTAGCTTTGTTCTTTATACTTAAAATATTGTGCTGCCATCACACAGTATTGTACTATCCATTTCTAAATCTTTACAATCAATCCTGTTAAACATTCTGTGCTCCTTCAGCATTAAATGTCCAATCTACAGTCTATCTCCTGATAACCTGTGTTCTTACTTTTAACCCTCAGAATTTGCTCATTATACTTAGTTTATGCTACTGAGACCATACAGTGTTCATCCTTTTGCATAACATAATGCCCTCAATGTTCATCTACTATGTTGCATACAATATCACTTTATTCTGTTTTACATTTGTATAATATTCCATCATATGTATATACCACAGTTGGTTTATCCACTTATCTATTGATCGACATTTGGCTGTTTAAATCTCTTGGCAATCATGAATAATTCTGCTATAAACGTTTGTGGGCAAATGTATGTTCATGACTCTGATTTCAGTTCTTTTGAGTATATCACTGGTAATGGGATTGCTGGATCATATGACAATTCTATACTTAGTTTCCTGAGGCACCACCATACTGCCTTCCAGAATGATTGCAGCATTCTACACTCCCACCATAGTGGATAATTGTACCTGTTTCTCCACATCTCCTCCAGCACTCGTAGTCCCCCCCCACCTTTTTTTTTTAAATAATGGCCAATCTAAAGGTGTAAGATGAATCAAACCCAAGTCTCCTCCATGGAAGGAGGGCATTCTAACCTCTGAACCACCTGTGCACCCTCTTCCCTTGCTCTTAGTAGAGAGGGCTTCTGTTTCCCACTGGGGAGAGATGCCAAGACAGCCTGCTGTGCCAGTGGAGGAGGTGCGCTAGCCTCCACAGCATGGAAAAATTTACTTACAGTTCTGTGCTGTGATCTCAGCCCTTCTATACCTCTGGTGTACGATGTTTATCTGTCATGGAAGTTCTCTCAATAGTCGTTCCAGATAATTCTTGGCTATTTCCCAGCTGCTCTAGAGAACAAACTAAACCCCACACTTCCCTATGCCACCATCTTGCTCCCTCCCCTCCCATGGTTATGTTTTGATTGATTTCATTTCATTTTCCCTAGACACAGAACATTAAACTAGGTGTTTATATACATATATGTGTGTGTGTGTGTGTGTGTGTGTGTGCATGTGTGTGTGTGGGGGGGGCTTTGCCATAAAATTATTTACTAATTTACCACTTCAAAAGAGACAAACTGGTGATCGAAAGGAAAAAAGATAAATAAAAAGAAAAACCATGTGTATCCTTTGACATTAACCTAACACAATTTGCTTCTTGTCCTGAGCAAGTGACTATACAAAGGTTGTTTAATGTCACACAATCAAATGCATGGTTTGAAAAATATATCCATCTCAAATGCTATCTGTAGATAAATCTCTAATACATGCTAGAGAACATTATTACAAAACATAAATATTTTCCAGTAAAATTTATCAAATAGGATTAAGACTCAACCTGATTGAGTTGTGGCACACCTCATCAAAAGTACCAATTTATAAGATTTCATCCCTACATGAATGGATTAACTTTAAGAACATGTTTTCTGAAATAAATAGCTCTAAGTCACCGCACACTCTTTTCTAATCCAGACATTCACAATCTTTGCCCCTGCCATTGGAATTTGCTAGGCTTAGCAGGGAGGTTCAGATCCTCTTGATTTTGGCAAAGTTGTTCCACATGTCTAAGCCATTACTTTCCACCTTTCAGATGAATACCTAGTCTGCCTGCAAGATTTAGTCTTTATTTGCAATCTCTACCTATCCTTGTACCAGGTAGAATTACTCTAGGTTTCCATTTCCCACACTATAACTCACTAATAGGTCTGTTACCTCACCTGTAAAATTTTGTTAAACTTAGTTTAAGAATATATGTTTCTATCTTTCTTTATTTTCTCAACCATATCTCCTTATATATTTCTCTCCAGGTGCTGGTATTGTCTAAAAAGTGATTGATGCAAGTTTATGTACAGATGAAAAATAGTGTGAAAAAACAAGCACATATTCAAGGGAAGAATTCTCTTATTTCTATGTTTTCTTTTGATAGCATTCAGGAATATACCACAATTTCTGAGGGCATTGAGAATAGTAAATTACCTAAAAAGCAAGTCCATACTAAAGTGGCTAGTTTGAGTCAGCAGAAAATACCTGGCATCTGAGGAGGATATACACACACACACCATACAAACACATACAAAGAAAGTAAATAGTTAAGGTAGGGCTGATAATTAGAATAAGAAGTTTCCAAATCATCTGTAAACTTAAGAGGATGGAAACACCAGTGAAAACAGTCAACTATGGTTTTAGGATGAAATCTGTAAGTAGTGTTTTAGGAAAAAATGAGAAAATAACGCCTAATAACAGGGAGTCATGTACAGCTGATCTATGACATTGTGAAACTGACTACAAGAGGTAAATGTTGAAGATTTTGTCATCAGCATAGAATAACCTCTAGACTACATGCCCTAAATCTTTCTCCATAGTTTCAGACAGATGGCATCAGTTCTGTTCTGCTACATGTCTGAGTGAATGTCACAGTATGCAGATCAGATGTAGCAGTTCCATATTTTCAAATTAGCATGAAAAAATTTGACCTGTCACTTTTTGGTCAAATCTTCTTGAACCACATATACCTTAAAATGTTAACTGACAAGTCAGGAGGATTTTCTTACGCCAACATCTGACAGAGTGCCATAAAATTAGTAAGGTCAGTACAATTTTGATTGTCTTAAAATAGGATTTTAGTTTAACCTTGGAGGTGTTATTACATTTTTTTCATACTTCTTAACTTATAATATATTCTATATTTGAAAACAGGAATTCAGATTAAGCTATGAAAGATAAAGGCAAGCTAAAACATAGGATAAGATAGTTTTAAAAGAAATGGAGCTATGCTGCATTTAACTATATATATGAGAAGTTAAGCTAGTAGCCAATGAGGTATTTCCAGTAAATATCAGGACTTCCTTAATGAGTAGACTTAAACAAGAAAATTATTTATAATCATATTATTATATCCATAACTATAAAATACCATTTTATAAACAATTTTAAAGTGTAGTTAATTTTATTCTTGTTTCCATTTCTTCTCTACTAAATCCAAAATTGGATATGCAATGGAGACTTCTCAAGCAAACCTTCCATTTTTTTGAAGAGAAAAGTAAACTCTGTTGTATCTCTAATCTAATTATTACTAATACTGAATCAAGTTCATATTTAATGAATATGGGTATGACACAGAAGAGAAGAAGGAGGAATCATTGGGTTAGAGATGTCACATAATGACATCACATGGCTTTAATTTTCAGTGCTTCGTAGTTATTAGTCATATGAACTAATGAGGTGAACCGGAGATCAAAGATATCAACTGACTGGTGTAAAAATGCTGTTATAAGAGATGACTCATTGTTTTACCTCACGGGTTTAAGAGGACATTCAGATTAGGCTTTTATTTACAAAGTACAGTGCTGGTGGTGCTAAATTTCATGACAACTGTAAGGCCAGGCAGCACATATTCTCTTTAAGACATAAAAATGTTTTGCAGTTTAGAGTAACGGGAAGGTACGGTTTCATTTGGGAGCAATGGCTACCAGCAGTGTTCATTCTCTTCTTAAGCTGCAAATGCCTTATCTAATAATAATATCTACAACGACATTTTTGTAAAGTGCCAACTAATCTTTTATTATAGCTAGTAGGAAAAAAAAATGAATTTTTAAGTTTTATGAATTCCTCTGTGATATCCTTTTGCAAATTTAAATGAATCATGTTCCTGTAGTTATGTAAATGGCTTTGCTTCCTTCTGTTCTTCTTTCTAAAGCTAAGGTTGCTAAAAATATGTAATGCCAGGCCATAGAGAATTGCATCTGATAACATATGCTGGTGGAGGCAGGAATTATTAAAACAGACACAGTACATGATGTGTCGAGAGAAAAAAGGAGCTTAATTATTTAGTTATGCTGTTTCAACCCTCACAGTTGGCTTTTCAAGACTAATGCATTAAAGGGGTCATCCCAAAGAACAGACTAATCTTTTTTTTTTTTTTTTTTTTTTTTTGCCTATTGTGGTTTAACTGGGATCCTGCTTAAAAGGAAAAATATGGATGAGAGAACCAAAATGAATTAATTAAACTAACTGGCATTGTGTCCTTGGCTTAGACTACTGATTTTCAAACTTGGCCACATATCAAAATCACATGAAGAATCTTTAGTATTATTGAAACCTGGATTCCTGCCCAGATATTCTGATTTTTTTTGTGTTGGGTATAGCCTGGGCTTGGCAATCCTAAGGCCTGGATTGAGAACCACTGGCCTAGTCAGATAATGTATTAGAAAGGATCATAGATGTTGCAGGTCAAACAGATCTGGTTAAAACCTTAGCTAAAAGTCAACTTTAGAAAGGTCAATTAGGCTATGTCTGAAACAACGCTGTTAAGAGAATAAAACAAAACTATTTCTGTGAAATCTGATGACATAGTATTTGGTACATCATAGGCATTAATAAATATAATTTTCTCATCTCTCCTCTGCCTTGTCCCTCTGCATCGAGCCACTTAAGGGGGTTGGAGACTAAATAAAATAGCCCCTGTCCACTGCCAGCTGACCTGTGTGATGTAACCACTTTCTTTACAGTCTAGTTTTGCTTGAAGAACATTGTTGGGTAATGCGGAAAACAGAGAAATTAATAATCATATTATTTTTCTACGTCTCCCTCTCCATTTTATAACTTGCTGCTTCCTGCTTATCCTTTAGGTTGCCATTACAATTGTATGTCCTCTGACAAGGCTTTCCTAACTGCTTCCCTGACCCCAACCTAGTTCAGATTCCACTGCAGGCCCGCACCATGCTGCCAACAGATGAAGGAATGCCGTACCGTCGGGGCTCTGCTCAGCACATGGTGCCCACCGCCTAACTTGAAACGCATGATGAGCAAATGTAGGAATTAAGAATTCAATGACATTACAAATCTAGCACAAGATACTATTTAGCTGAGCATCAAACAGGTTGCTATAATATTAACTTATAGTGTTTGAGAGTAGACCCAAGCACTTTCACATAATTTTTGTTTAGTCCTTTTAATTGTTATCTTTTTATTTGTGTTTGCAACAGATTTTGACCACCTACTGTTTTTTTGGCAGGCACTGTTTAGGCACTGGAGAAACAGAAGTGAACGAGACCAGCAGAATCTTGGTTCTCTTTAAGCTTACGTTCTAGACAAAGTAGATAGGGAAAAATAAATAAACAAGTGAATAAACAGCATAGTACTGTTTCAGATAGCAGTAAATACTCCAAAGTTAAGGCTGTGAGAGAAAGCTGCAGTGGATTTGTTGGGCAATGTCGCATAAGGAAGTCTTCTCTGTGAGGTGAACATCAGAACTGAGATCTGAAAAACAAAACTGAGACAGACACCCATGTAAACATCTGAGGGCAGAAAATTACAGGTCAATGGAATCGAAAGTATGAATTCACCAAGGTGAATCTCGGTTGCTGTGTTCTATAAACAGTAAAAACCTTAGGTAACTACACAGAGAGAAAAGAGAGAGGGGAGGGTGGAAAGCATAATTCTGGTATGGTCAACAATCAGTTTAGGTAGAGCCTTTTGGCTATGGTGGGTGATTTGTTTTTTATTCTGAATATGATGGGAAATCGTTGAAGTACAGTCTCAGCTGTGATTGTTAGGGAAAAAAAATGCTGAGTATTGAAGATCCCAGGAGTTAATTAAAGGATTATGAGGGTTTAGAAGGTTGGGTGAAAACATGCAGGTAGACAAGGAAATAATCTGCAAACGTTTGAGAAGCTGGAGAAGACCAATTTGTGTGGTAGAGGGTTAGTGCGGAGAGGAGCGAAAGAAAGATAGGTATAGAGGATAGCTGGGTTCATTTTATGGAGAACACCGAATTTTCATGCTAGAATCCATACTTTATAGCTTCAGAGAACTCTGGAAGTTTTGTGAGTAAATGCGATAGCATACCAGGGAGAGAATGGGGTTGATGTAGTAGTTTTAACAAAATGGCTTAGTGGGAGAAAAGCCTGAAAGCTAGGGGAGTAAGTAAATACTATTCAACACAATTATTCATCCATTAATTTATTCACTTGTTCAACTAACAAATATTCATTGAATTCCTGCGATATGTATAAAACTAATGGTCACCAGGACTATGTCCACATCTAAAGGTGGAATCAACCGTGATAGAAGAAAACCAGCTAACTAGAGAACCTCCACAGAGAGTTTAAAATGCACAACTCTTCAATCACAAAAGAAAGTGTCTGGAAAAGTAGATTGCTTTTACTGTTCTTATTCTGTGACATTATGACCCATAGCTGTAAGATACATTTGTTCACAAGATTGATTGTTTCCAAGAGATAGATTTCAAAATATCTTTAATACTGCCTTGGAAGTAATTGCATATTTTATATACTCAAGACTGCATGCTTTGCAGGCCATCAGCTGATGAAATTGAGAAGAATCAGACAATATACTTTATTTCAAAAGTATTGTTTTATTTTATAATATTAGTACACTGCGTTCTGTGTGCTTTAAATATAGATGTATTATAAATTTTACACAAATTAATTGCAGTAAAACTAAAAGATGACATGTACCGTTGGATGATTGCACCAAACTAAGACCTATTAAATTTTTGTATGGAAGAACTACTGGACTAAATTGCAAGCTTCTTCCTTATTTTAGATTACATGATATCTGATACAAATTTGTTAGGCGAAGCTTTTACAGTCCTTCACCAACTGTATTTGATGCTATAGTCCTTGACAAAAAGGGGCATATAAGTAAAATTAAAGGAAAAAAATAAGAATATATTGTAGGAATTTGCAAATAAGGCAAAAATACCTGATTATTTTAATCTGAGAAGAGTGGTTAAAACCTAAAGGAAGTTATACAAAATTCTAGTTTAAAAAAGAGCGTATCAGGAGAGGTGCATGAAAATTACTAGCAGCCACACAACTAATTCAGTGCAATGATCATCACACTGGCTCTACCTTCCTATTAGTTTTCAAAATGTTTCAGTTCTGCTACTAGGGAACTTTCTCTGAATACCTACAAAACTTTATTGAAAGCTTAAAGTGAATACAATTTACTTGAAAATATTTTAGAAATCATGTTCTCAGGAATTTAAGAAAGTGAAGTTTTACATATGGATAAATATAGTTCTGTAGATTAAATGTCATCACACTTTAGAAGAAAGAAAACTTCGAATATTTATGAGCAAACCACATATCAGAAATTAGTTAGTGCAAGATATTTGCCAATCACCTCTTTTGACATTGGTTATTTTTCTGTGAGTTTTACTGAGCGTCTCTGTGGTTGCCGGATTTTCAGCACGGTCAGGTGAGAACCCTGTCTCTGCGCCACCATCGCACGGCTCTTCCGTGGTGTGTTTATGTCATTGCTTTGAACCGATCCATCCAAACAATTGTTGCATTTTTCTTTATGTTATCCTAGAGAGTAGAACATAACTTTGAGTTTTAATTACTTGCATGCGATGGGTAGATTTTTCAGGGGTGAAAACCATCTGATAAATTCATTATACATAATAATCTGAGCAGAGTTGCATCTACAAATGAGCAGAGTTGCATCTACAATATGTACGTGGGCATTTACTCATGTAGATTATTACCTTAACACAGCATTTCTTGATACCAATTTTTTTTCTGAATAATTCTTGTTTTAGGGAGTATGCTGATAATATCACATTTTCAATTCTTTGGAAACTTTCCAGAAAAATTTGCTTATAGTTCATTACTATAAATAATTAAACATTAATACTACAAGTAAATTATTGAATAAAATTTAATATAATTTCTTTAAAGATGAAATTGCATTGTTTCTAATACATAATTCTTTATTGAGGAGCATGTTGGTTAATGAGCAACACTACAAAAGGGAAAAAAGAACATGGTTAATCAAGCTGTAGCACGGTTTAAAGCTTATTCAGCAAGCAATTATTTCTGTTTCACTGAAAACCAGCAGGCTGTGCCTTAAGTCAATTTTCCAGGTGAGGCAAAGCAAATGCCACTGATATCTTGCTATGTGCTTTAAAAAATAGGCTAGGTTAACCACTCAAAATCAATGCAATTTGTGACTTTACAATATGCATGAGTTTTTAAACCAATTAAATTAAGTTTAAATAAACTTGTGAAAAGATCTTAAATATATGCTCGGGAGTTAATTAATAAAGCTTAATTTAGTCCCATCTCTTTCACAACAAAGAATATTAGAAGGTAAAGGTGTATTTTATTTTCAGGATGATTGGGGTTTATCAGTTATTCAGCTGAGAACTTTGAGTAAGTGTCTTCTCTGTACAGGATATCACAATGCATTTAAGTGTCTATGTGACAAAACTCCATATAGAAGTGAATTAATAGACATCATTCTATTTCCTTGCATCCTATTTCTTCTGTTTTTACAAAATAATGATGAATGTTTGAGTAAAACTGGGAGTTCCGAGATATTAGAGATTCTGCATTAATAGGTGAAGATACTTTTGAGCGATCACTGAATGAATACACCCACCGCTCAATAGCTAAAGCCATGTTTATATTCTTTTGACTCTAAAAATGTCTTACTTCTATCCCTCAGTTTTATTGGTTAATAAAGATTAGTCAGTGTATTTCTTGACTCAGCCTCTCTCTCTGCTACTGTTAAGTATGACTTTATGATGTTGAAGGAAGGTGACTTAATAACATAAGCAAAAGCACAGAAGACATAATTTCCAACTCTCCCTAAAGGAATGAGAAGGTTTCAATGAATGGAGTGATAGTTTAATTAGTTCTTAAACAGTTAACTTACACAATAAAAGAAATAAAAATACTGGATAAGAACGCAAAATCTTGCTTTTGCAAACTCTTAAATTCTGTTATCTATTGTAGGAAAAGTTGAAACTGTTTTTAGTGCCTCATTAATTTTATAGTTAAACAAGTCTAATATGAAGAAATTAAACCTTTCAGATTCAATATTTTTATGAGATGTTAATCATGTTGTGAAATGCTTACTTTTTGTTTTTCTTCTCTCTTTTGCAGTTTAATCGTTTAAAATGCAGTATTTGAGGCTACCATAAACGTAGCATTCTAGAAGCCGGTGGGATTACAAATGTTAATTAAATGTATTAATTCAATCCTCATTCATCCAGTGAACAAATGTTTTTGAAGTACCTATCATTTGCTTGGTGCTGGGAATACACAGATGAGGCAAAAAATCACACCAATAAATAGAAAAATGCAATTAGGACCAGTGTTAAAAAGGGAAAGATATATTGGGCAATGAGAGACTATAAAGAGGCTTTGACCACATCAGAGATGTTAGGAAGTTCTTTGCTGAGCCTGTGACACAAGATCAAAATTCTAAAGGATGCCTACTAATTGAATAGACAAAAATAGGTGTGTTAGGGGTAAGGAAGAATATTCTGGGCAAAAGGAAAATCATGTGCAAAAGCCTAGACGTATTAGGAACAGAACAAATAAAATGAGTAAAAGAAGGCCAGTGCGCTTGGGGTAGAATGAGCCAGAACTTTCTGAAATTTACATGAAAAATTATGGAGTTCTGATACAGTTTTGAGAGATGGGAAAAGCTATTGCATATTTTAATCAAAGAGGTGAATTTATTGGATTCGTGCTTTAAAAGATAATTCTGGCTGCCAGACAATACTGGAGAATTCATTAACAGGAAATGAGTGTGAATGTGGACAAAAAAGAAGTTTCCCTATGAGAGAGATGGTCAATGTCTTAGGATACTTGTATAGAAGGCAGAAAGAAGTGGGCATATTAGAGGATATCTTTAGGAAGTAAAATCAATAGAACTTGGTGAAGCATGTATACGGGAGTAAAGAATGATCCCAAAGTTTCTGGTTTACTACAACTGATAGAATCACAGTGCCGTGAATTCTGATAGCAAATGCTGGAAAAGCTCTATTACAACAGTGGTTTGGAGGCTGCTTATGACTTCAGTTTTGGAGAAATTGGGTCCAAGATGCTTTTGAAATATCCAGTCTGTGTTGGACATAAGGGTCTATCTTTCATAAAGAAGGTCTGAATTAGAGATATGAGATGTGTGAGTCATCTGCACAGGTGGTAATTGAAGACAAGAACATGACAGTATCCTAGAAAAAGCAATAGAAGAAGAAAGAGAAGAGGGTTTCAAACTGTCTTTAGGTCCTCAAAATTGTAATTGTCTCAAAGACCTCATAATTGAGGAAGAAGCAATATGCAAGAAAAATCAAAATACAAATTTATTAATGGTTGTATTTGTGTGATTTCCTTGTCTGAGGTCCAGGACAAAACATAGGATTAATGTTGCAAACAAGTGCTGGCCAGTGGGATGGTAGAAAATACCAGTAGACACCCTGGAGTATTTCATACAAAAAATAATGAGATCATTTCTGTGGGAATGTCATCTTCATCAGCTGAGAGGAAGTTTGAGGCCGGCTCACACACTGGGGATGGAGTACAAAGGCTGGTGAATCAGACACAAGGTAAAGGAAGGACTGGCGAGATGAAATGCTTCATGTCACAGCCTATCAGTAAGGTGTTTGCAATTTGAGTGGCTGAGAGAGATCAGAAGGTGACAGAAACAGGCACATGATGGTTTGGGAGCACAGAGGGCATAGGTTCTACCTCCCCTGAAAGGAATTAGAGTCTCCGTAGATGAGGAGGTACGTAGGTTTACGTAGAAGTTTTCCATGTGAGCAAGGGAGAGAGGAAGAACACATTTTATCTTTAATTAGAAAATGTTTTTAAAATTTAAATTTCTTTAAGAAAGAGATGCAAAAGTGTTGTCTCTCACCCATGAAATGAACTATGAAAGAGTGAAAGAAAAAGTAGAACAAATTCTGCCAAAGGAAATGTGGGTGGTGGGGCGAGGTGGTGAAAGATAAAGAGGGAGCTGTTAGAAAATAAAGGATGAACTGTGAACAACATTCACCACAAAGCTTTCTCGGAGACCATAGGAAGGAAAGGTGGGCTCTGATCAGGAATGAATGTGGAGAAAATGGAAGGATAGAAGGGCGTTTATGTACAATTGTGAAGAAGGAGGCAATGATATTGAGAGTGAGGGATAGCTGTATGGGTAACTTACTACTGGACCTGAAAGTAGTGATATGTGCACCATGGATTTTTTTAAGCAAAAAATGACTATTTTCTATAAACTCTACACAAATGCACAAATACGTACAAACACGTGGTCTCTCTATATACTGCATTATATGTATTGTTTAAAAATTTCAAAGGCAAAATAAATATTAGCTTCCTTCCTTCACCCTGAGGGAGATTGGGTCTTGAGGAAAATCAGTTTTTTGGCTAGTTCCTGTGATGAATTGCCTGCAAATGGAAGAATAAACACCCCCCCCACACACACACACACCAATCGTTCTATAAATAACATGAAGCGTCTTGAGTCTTTACACCATAGTTTATAATAATATTGAAATCAGTTGATTGAGCTTCTCTTATTTTCTATTTAAAAATTGACATTTACATATTACCAAAAGAAATCTTTGGGCTCAAGTAGGCACTAACTGATACCTATTTCTTGGCATAGATACCAAAGTAGATACTCTATTATTTTAAACTCTTTATTACTTGTTTTTCAGAAAATTATATTACTCAGAAGAAACCAAGTTGCAATAAAGCAGTATATGTATCAGAACAAAAATGATTCTCTATTTGGAAATGAGTGACAATAACTGGAGCCACCTTTTCTTGAACAATTGCTATGTTCCATGTTCTCTACAGAGGATTTCATATATTTTACCAAGTCTAATCCTTGAATAACTGGCTTTATCATTTTATCATTCCCAATTTGTAGATGTTGAAACTGACTGGCTAAATAATTTGTTCAAGATCACTGCATCCTGAATTAGAGAGCATGGTTTCTAACTGTGGTCTAATTTCAAAAGTTTTGCCCTAAGCCACTTACTAGGTTTAACCTGAGAATAATTGATTCATTCCTTGGGAATTAAATTCCAGGTTTTTTTTTTTTTTTAACCTATCTCTGTTTATTTTCACTTTTCCTGAATTAAGTCTTCTATAATAGAAATGGAGTCCACAAACAACAGGGTTTCCCAGTGATAAGTCTTAACAGGCTTTATAGAATCCTTGATTTGGACAACTATTACCTTAATGGAAAATATATGCTTTTAATGATGTTTTCATGAAGCAGTAGAGGATTATACTGTCTTTATGGCTGCAGGGCTTTATCCTCTTCAACTTCCAGACTTTTATCAGATTTCCTTTCGAACTTTAGTAGCTGCTATAGTCATTTTACTGCTTGTGCTCTGTTTTCTTCTTTGACACGCTGGTTATCCTTCTTTTCCTACTTATGGCTGTGATAGCTTCTACTTTCTCTTCCCACACCAGAGCTTTCTGTAAGCTTCTGTCTTTCCTCTTTTCCTATGCTTCTCCCATTTGCAATCCATTAACCACAGAATTTAGCTAAAATATTGATTTTTCCTTAAGATCCAATCTTCCTTGGAGTGAAGGAAGTGAGCTAATATTTACTTTCTGTCATTGAAATTTTTAGATAAAATATATACAGTAATAATTAAGCTTTCTTTACAACCATTTCTTAATGCTTATAACTATTTTTTTTTTAAAGAAATAACTAGAAATATAGATGGAGTTTTCCCTAAATATAGGATTAATTGTGTTCATGAATTAAGTTCTAAATGATGAATTCCAAATTTAAAAACAGTGCACAGAATAGGTTTCCTTCCTTTGTTTTAAGAAAGTGTGAATTGAATAGTTTGTGCTGCTTTGAAAGAAAAATCCTGAACCTTAACTTGGCTTCTCTGCAGAAACTTGGATTATCTTTTTCTTTAGACTAAGAAACATATCTTGTGAATAATGTTGTAGTTCCATGTTCTTATTCACAATATCTTTATCATATTTTTTTTAGGAAACTGCATTGAAGATCTGTGTCTAAATGATTCACCGTAGGAATGTAAGTAAATATTTATCATAAATAAATATGAGACATACCTGATTTGCTATATTTCATACATGTTAAAAAAGGGCCAGAAAGAAAGAAAGAAGGAAGGCTTAGTTTATAGAGCCATTTATTTCAATTTTTTAATATGAAAAATGTTGGGAGAAATTAAAGTTTAAAAATTATATGCTCAACAGATATTAGTTGGCAGTTAGCACCACCAATTTCAGGTGTTATAAGAACAAAGGAGCAAAAACAAAAATTAACTCGGCATAAACCATTTAAGGGAACTCTTAAATCTTCTTCCTCTGCGTGATACTCAAATGAAATAATGAAGCATTGTTTGGAGGCCCTTCTGAACAGAGCCACGGAGCTAAAAGTGCTAGCGAAAGTGGAGAATTTTTGCGCAGATGGCCTACCATGGAACTTGCCAATTCACCCAACACACAGAAGCTCTGGGAAAGGTTTTCCTGCCAACAGGCAAATATATAGTGCTTTTCAAATTTGGATTGCCAAAATCAAAGTAGGGAGGTATCATTTTGTGATACTGTTATATTCTATCTTGGTTGAAATCTTAAATAGCAAGAACATTATATTACATGGTTATGATAGAAATTATTTGTGATCCAAGTTCCTATCATCTCTCTTTTGTACTGAAGATTTAACCTCATAGTGTCCTCCTTGCAGCATTCTCTGTCTCCAATATCTTCTCAACACTAAGGATGACTGTATTTAAAATGCAAATCTCATCTCCTGTCATCATGGTACATAAAACTGTTAAATAGCTTCTACTTGTTTGGGGGCTAAAACCCCTGAACTTGACACACTGAACGGCTTGGATTCTAGTCTCATCATGGAGCAAGCTTGCCTGCTCTTCTCTTTAGCCCAGGCTTAGGAATTTCCTTCAGGCCCTGCACATATGCTGTTGCCTTTTTATGGAAAGTTCTTTGCCGGCTATACTCCAACTCATTTCTGGCCACTGCTAAATTAACTTGAGTTTAACTCAAAAGTTTTCCTTCAGGAAAAGGTTATCTCCATCCCTCGTCCCCTTCCGCCACTACCACTAGCTCACGTTTCTCTGTTTATGGGATCTCACAGCATCTTATATTTTTCCTGTAAGTTTCAAAGTTAAGCGAAGTACTTCAGGCATTATGGGTGCCAATTAATATTGTAGAATGATCAATGAGTAGAACTCATTGATATAACAATATATGTCAATATATAGTATAACAATAAAAAATGAACGAAGCATTGACGTTATATTCATAAATATTTGGAATATGTTTGTGATTCCTATTTCAATCTCAAGAAAAGTAGACAAAGATGTAGAAAGTGTATTTACTAAATTTTTAAGGAATGATTTTTAAAAAACAAATGAAGCATGAGTTTACTACCTTACTGGTTTATTGCTCAAAAAATAATATTCTACTAGTGATAATTGTGCAATAATGTAAATATGCTAAAAACCACTGAATTATACAATTTATAAGCATGAATTTTATGGTATATAAAGTGCATCTCAATAATGCTTTTATAAAAAAATGTAATGTCCTAAGGTAACAATCAGAGCTTAAAAGAAAGATGTTGAGCATTCAGTAGAAATAGTTTATTCCCTATATGTTTGATGCAGTCAAATAAACAAACAAATCTAGAATTAGCTAAAGGGGACGGCCCCAACCTTAAAGTCTATAAGCATCTGACAGGTCAAGCAAAAGTGCCTTGTCTCTCATAGGAAGGAGTAAACAAGGATAGGAAGAATTGGAAGTTGAGAGTGGGTGACCAGCTGAATGACCTGAGTTATAGTCAGCAGATTCCTGGTAGGGGCCCTTAAGAGGGGGTTGTTCTGCCTTCTGGCCTTCTTTAAGCTCAAGAAAGGAAGGAGGGAAGGGACAGAGGGAGGGAGGGAGGAAGCAAGGAAAGAAGGAAACTCAACTGATGTCCGGTCAAGTATATTGTGAGCCTTTTGCCCGCTTGGTGAGTGGAGACACATAATCCAGCTAATCATTTTAGAGACAAAGGATGGGAGTTTGGAGGGTGCCTGCATTTGTCCTTGCCATAGGTAAACAAAGGGCACTCACGAGTCTTATGTAAGTTGCACGTGGGAAGGTGATTTTTTTCTTGTAAGCCATTTCCTGAAACACTGAGGGATGAGCAGATGTCTTAACTTTCACTGTTCTAGAACAACGGGGCTGGAGTAAATTTAACGTGGTCAGTACTCTCTAATAGAAGGAATTCCTCAAAAAAATGTTTTTGGTTACATTCATGAATACAATGGCCAGCACAGACTGTCAAATGGAAGGGATCCCAGGTGATATTAAACTAAGGAATTCTCTGCACTCCATCGGTAATGAGCTGTGGATGTCATAGCAGATGGGTAAGCAGAGCAGGAGCTTCAGCTTTGTAGCGTACAAATTTTCTGTTTGAAATATTGAGACTGCACTGTTAAATACCAAAGTTCACAAATTTATTATTGCTTTTGGAAACGTTTCTGTGGGCATCCTGATAAAGGAGGTTAGAACAGAGTTTTGGCAATAATTGTAGGCTGTATTAAATATTTTATGAGAAATACATTAGTATAAATCACCATTTTTAAAAGTGAAACATGAATCACTACCAAAAGAGTTGGACTCCAGTACAAGGAATCCTGATTTATCTGTTCTGTTGATACTGTATATGTAAATGCCATTTCTCAGAAGCATAAAACTCTGAGTATAATATATCGGTTAGTGTAAACGGTATAAAATATATTTTTCAGGCTGCGCTACTTTCATTAATCATATATTCTAAGAATTTTAAGCTTATTTTTTATGAGGCATTGCATTGCATGTGGCATTGATATGCATGTGTAATTTATTACTTGGCAAGTGAATTATCCAAGACTATTTTATGTGCTTGATATATTGATTTCTAGTTGTGATAGATCATTTTAAGATTGCATGGCTTTACTCACAGTGATTTATCTTCGGAATCGCATAGACTGTGGGGCAAGCTGATGTAGTCTTTAGGACACTTTTTATCAGTTGGAAATAGAATTAACTGGAATTCTTAATCCCAATAGGGAAACATATTCAGCAAGTTGAAAGAAATAACTTTCATCCAAAAACTAATTAGTTGTTAAATAAGTGCTCAAAAAAGTAGTTTCAATATATCTTTTCTCTCCATACACTAATCTTGTAACCCATTTTTTAAGAGGGCAATAAACTATCAGTTTGCTTTAAAGGTCTGTCTTCTATGTAACTGCTGGTTGCCTTTTAATTGATAAAGCCCAAATACATATGCATGGACTTGAATTTTTATCACACTCTTTCTTGGTAGAAAATTTCCTTTAAGCAGATTTCCATTCAGAAAATATCGTAGCTGAACCCAAATATAGGCCTGCGGTTTGGCCCAACCGCTAAACTATCGGGGACCCTCTACTCCTCAGCTTCTCACTGCTTGCTAGACGACACTGCCCCACGCAGAAAAGGGGCTCGAGCCGGGGGTCTGGGTCCAAGGGGCGCGCGCAGGAGACCTCGCTGCGGGTCTAAAGGACTGGAGGCCGAGTCAATTAAGGCATAAAGCGAGGTAGCTTTATTGTTGATAGACACCTATGCCAAGGCCGCCAGTAGCTAAAGACCACGAGGCTTGACGAGCCCTGGATTATATACAGTTTGAGGAGAGGCGGAGTTAGGGCGTGGCCTCCAGGGGAGGGTAGCCAATCACACAGGGAGGACGGATGAGTGACTGTGACCATAGAGATGCTGTTCCTGAGTGTACCCATAGCAGAGGATGTTGGGTAGGTGGAGGACTAAGGAGAAGGCCAATAGGGTTAGAGAGACAAGGCTGCATCATCACTAGTCGCTGGTGAGGCTTGTAATTCAGAGGCTTAGAAGAACCGGATGTGCCAAAATGGCGAGGGAGGGAGAGAAAGAGACTAAGCCACCAGGCCAAGAATAAAATTATGCCACATAGGCCCCTGGTGAAGACTTTGCTTAAAAGAACCTAAGTAAAAGGCTGTGGTTTTGGAACAATGCTTGGAATTTCTGATAAACAATAGCAACCACTCTGAGAAAACGGGCCACTCCTCACTCCCGAGGTTCTTATAACACAGCAACATTTGAAGGGATATATGTAGAGAGGTTCCTTCTTTGTTTCCCTGTCTCATGCCCCACCTGAATCCTTCCATCTCTTAATTGTCATTTTCTTTTCCTAATCTTGTGATGCTTTGTTGTTGTAGTTTATAGATACTGCTCCTCATTTGGTTTCCTAGAGATTAAGATGTCTTGTTCTTCACTTCCGTGATGTCTCTGCTTAAATATCATCTTATCAGTATGTCCCTCACAAATAGAAAGATTCTTGGCATACCCTAAGCACTCAGTAAATATTGTTGTGTAAATTAAGGGAAAAAATGAATGAGTGAGTGCACAGCTGGATTAGAAACTAATGTTCACTGGGCCCTGCAGTCAGACAATTCTTCAGGTCTTCTAAACCTCAGTGTTAGCATCCGAAAATGTTGATAAAATACTGTATCTTGGAGATTTGGGGGGAGGAATAAACCAATTTACCTGACAGATGGTATGTCCACAATAAATAATAGCTGTTGTTGTTTTTATTATTTTATTTTTCATTATGTTAAGGCTTTATTCTCTTCTTCAAATCTTTTCCTGCACTTAATTTTTCACAAATGTATTGGTTACCTTCAAAATAATAGAGGTAAACGATGAAGATATGATTCTTCTTTATTTGTTTAAATGGATAGCTTGTCCCTAAAGTGAAAAATAATATTTCAGTTCTAACATGATGCCTGTGAAATACTATTCAACAAATTCAAAAGGGAAAAAATTGGCTTGACGAGTGATAAATATGATTCTATGGTGTGTAATTAGAAAGAATGCATATAAAAGAAGTGGGACTGGGAAAGCCGCGCTTGGGAAAACAGCACCGCACATTGTTTTGAGACCTGGGACGAGACAACCATAAGCCAAAGGCATAGGAAAAGGCGATGCACACTTCAATCCCAGGGGTCTAAAAATTGCAATTATGCTTTTAGAACAAAAGAAATTGCAAAGAGACAGGTCAGGACTACCTGCAAAGAACTGCATTTAAAAAAGAGACAGGTCAGGACTACCTGCAAAGAACTGCATTTAAAAAAAGGAAATTCCTGAAAAATGGTATGAAGACTCTCGGCTGTCGTTGCAGAGTCCGCCACTAGATGTCACAGAGCTCTTGTTCTGTCTCCTCTTAGGAGACTTGTAGATTCTGATATTTTGTCCCTCAGAATTTAAATTTCAGGCTTTTGATGGCCATAGGTAATAAGGTCTTTAGTAGTATGTTCAGATTTGATAAAATTAACTATCAATACGATTATATCTAACCATACAACTAAGAAACTATTTTTATCAAATTGACCTGCTGATTTAGTCAAACAAATTTAGATTCAATTAACTTGATAAGACTGTTTTATGAGTTTGACAAGTCCTTGCAAGGCTTTTATCTAATTTTGCTGATATAGATTTAAAGCACGACTATAGTCGTGGCTGTACCATATATTCAATTTTAGCCTCTAAGGCCTATTTTTTTAATAGTGTCATGTATGGACAACATATATTGGGTCTGTAGTCTGCTTTTAGCAGAGCCTACTGTAGAAGCGGAACCTTTTGAACTCTACTCAGAGAATTTTATTACTCGGATAATAGCAAAACAAGTCCTAAATTATCGTCACAAATCCAGAAGAAAATGCTACCTTAGTATTTGAATAACTCTTTAATATGCTAATTTACAATCTTGGATTAAAAATAAGATATCCAAACTTTTATTTTAAAGTTGCTATATAATATTTTGGAGAATATTAATGTAGCTAAAAGAATATAGGACTGAAATCTAGAAAACTTTTGTTAAATTCTTTAGCTTTCATTTGCACCTTCCTCTATATGTGCCATGAATTGCACAGCCATTTAACCTCTATGAATTATATATTTTTAAATCTGTGATTAGATTTTGTGAGAATCACATGATATAATGCATGTGAAAAAACTTTGTAAATTTTAAGTTATTACAGAATTAGAAGGTTTTGGCTGTTCCTTAATTTACATGTTCAAGAGAGTAGGGGGCTGGTCCTTGAATCTCTTCTGATAGCTCCAGGGATTGTTGGGGACGTGGGAGGGACTAAAGGACGGGGGACAGATTTCTATTTCTCTCAATCACCTCTTTGCATAGCCCTGCTTTTTAAAGTTTGGCTCCTTTTTTGGAACTCCTTTGTCCTGTAATTAAAAGGAGTCCGATTTCTTTATTCCTCAAATACCACCAATATAAGGCAGCATTTGCCACGGGATTTTCCTTAGATTTTCAGAACCAGGGATGTGTTTATGTGGAAGCACCACAAACTTAAAATTGAATATTAAACTTTCCTGTTGTCAAAATCTGTTGGTTACTCATCACTGGCAATTTCTCACGGGCCACAAGTATCTACAGGTTCCAGTCTTTGACTATGTTTTCTCCTCCTCTCCCTCCCACTCTCCCACCTCTGAGCCCTCTTCTTTTATGAGCACTGCACATTTCTTGGTAACTTTTGGTGTAGAGCCAATGAGATGGTCCAATCTTTTCTAAGTCTGGGTGTTTTAGTTCTCTTCCGCATCAAGTATGGAGGAGTAAAAGCCTTTTCAGTATTGTTTTGCATCAGTTAAGTCAGCCCTAGACCATGGCAGATCAGCTACACTTATGTATGAGATTGCTAACTGAGGAACCTGTTGTAAAACCTGCATTTTTGTGGTTATGGATTAACAAAAGTAAAGATCATAAGGCCCTCTCCATCAGACTTTAGATGCTAGTCTGCAGTTCATAAATATACTCAAAATTTCTCCCAGTGCTTGCTCACTCACAGGATGAGTGCTTGGTCATTCCAGATCAATCCAAAACTAATTCTTGAGTGGATGTGTACTTTTTGGTTCTAGACGAGAAAATGGCTAATGGGTTTTCAAATCTCTGCTAGTCAAACACATTGGCCTCGGTATTTGGGAAGGTTAATTACTAGACTTTTTACTCATCATTCAGGATTGTACCACAACCATTTTTAGAGCCAATTTTGATAATGCCCTACAAATAAACAAGCTCTGATTTGACTATGGATTCATGCCAGATTCTTGTGATTTTTTTCTCAGCAAGTGGATGATTTCTAAGAAAAAGAGCAGAAAAATATTTTCTAAATATAAGTTGCTCAAATGTTAAAAGAATATTGTTTTATGTATATACATTTTGCATGCACATTGCTTTAACGAGGAAAAAGTGTGACAAAGTTAGAAAATAGTATCTTATATTCATTGAGAAGGAGAGATTTCACTAATAAAGTGGGGTAAAAGTGGTTATATTCCTTGAAATTGTAGTGGTAGCTCTTTTTTTCTCCAGTTAAGCTGCAAGTAGTGCAAATCTCTTTAAAGCCTGAGTTTGATAAGAGCAGTTAAAAGCTCAACAATGGGAGAAAATATTTGGAAACCAAATATCCTACATATGTTTAATATCACAAATATATAAAGAAATCCTTCAACTTAACGCAAAAAGACAAACAACCCAATTTAAAAAATTGGCAAAAGACTTGACTAGACATCTCTCCAATGGTTGTATGCTTTTTTTCATTAGGAGAAAACTTTTAAAGAATCAAAAAAACAAGAAATACAATCATTTTTACAGAGTAAAAATACTGTTGTATAGATCTAGTCCAAGACAATAAAAATAGATGGATAAGATAAAAGGACTGTAAACAATTAATATCCATGTACATATATATTTGCAGAAGGGATGAAAATATCCATTACCCAAAATAGAAATTATGACCACAAGTGCATGCAGGAGGATATGAAGAAGTTGCAAGGGTCAGCATTTCATACGTGTTTGTAGTATGTTGACAATTTGCCTGTCTCGATTTATTTCAATTACAAGTCTAGGGATATAAAGGAAAGTCAAATCAGGCAGACATCTAGTTTGCCAAATGAAAGATAAAGTGTGTGGACAACTCCCTGCTTTTAAAACCAAGCCAGCATTAAGAAGCAGACCCACCCCCTACTGCTCATCTTCAGAATACTTACTTAGACCCTGACTTCACCTTCTTCCCAGGATATGTTGGAAGGTCTCAGCTGTTAGCACAAGTAGCAAATTTGGGAGAGGGAAAAACTGACAAAGAGAAAACAGAACTAAACAACAACAGAGAAAATAATGTCATGGGCAGAAGGGACGAAAAGGCTTCAGATCAAATATTTGAATATAAAATAATATTGCACATTTTGTGACTCTAGTACATTTTCTCTGATGTAGTTACAACAATGTTTTAAGAAACAGCAGTCCATCCTCTTTCACTTTGGGTCTCTGTTCATGGTTTCTTTGGGTATTGGTTTTTCTCCCACTGCTAGTTTGGCCGGTTGACTCCTGGCTTTGCTTGGATGCTCAGCTTTAGGAGCCACTTCCTCTAGGAAAATCTCGTACCACCTGGTTTGTGTCCACCATGTATACGCCTACTGGCTTCACTTAATGCATGGCATGATAGCTCCCCATCTGGGAAGTTTGAGTTGGGAGGGCTCTCAGGTTCAGCACCTGAGGGGGAAAGGAAGGAGGGCAGATTGAGCAGCAAGAGAAGCAGGACTGTGGTGTGGTCACTCCCAGGCCACCACCAACCCCCGGGGAAGTTGGCATGGCCTTGAGGGTTGTGCTGAGTTGCGATAGGCAACCAGCTCCTGTGCTCCTGCATAGAAGTCATTGTATGAGGATTGACTTGAGAAGGCCAGGTGGTTTTCCTCACCAAGGACAACTCCCGGAGAGGTTTGATGGCTCATTACTATCACCCAACAGCCATCCTAGCACCTGGAAGAATAAATCCTTCAGCCCCAAAGGATGGCATGTGGGGATGTGGGGATGTGCATGGCCGCGGGTCTAGACGACATTCTGTGGTGTCCATCACGCTCATTATAGGTCAGTTTTGTATTTTGCACTCTCCAAGTAATTCAATAAGACTAAAATATAGTATTTATTTGTGAGACAGAGCCTTCCAATTAAATGTGTTCTCATTATTTTATGTTTAGCAGAAATATTCCAGAGAATTTATCTCAGCCTTGAATTTTATCTACCTTAATTATTTTTCAACTTTTAAAGTTTAGTGTTAAGGTGCAATAAAATTTGGAAAAGGAAAAAAAGAATTAAAAATAAAAATGAAACTGAAAAAAGGAGAGTAAAAGCCAGAGAGAGAGAGAGAGAGAGAGAAATAGAGAGAGAGAGAGAAAAGAAAACCAAAGCCTAAAGAGTTTTGACAGTAAAGATACTTAATTCATATCCAAGACCAAATACGTCTTCTAGAGCAACAGCTTAAGAAAGGAGAACTTTCTGTTCCACATATAACAGAATAAGCATCAGATTTTTTTTCTTCCTAATATCTATTCTGATAGTGTAGGTAAAACTGCAATGAGAAAAGATGGCAGCACAGCAGGCTCCTTTTGTATCAGTCAGAATACATATGGTTTAAGCTCAGAGGCTCTCAAGTTATTGATGGCCTCAAAGAAAGCTTGCTTTTTTGAGCTTAATCTAGTGACATTACCATATTAAAAATTAAAACTAAGAGATTAAAAAAAACACCTAATTATTAAATTATTCAACACAGCCATAACAAATCCGTTGTATGCTAGCATAAAATAAGCTATTTTAAGAAAAATTACTATATCTTCCAAAAATATTGAAAAGGTAGAATTATTTTATAGTTTTATAAGCTTCTGTAATATCTGGCTTAATAGAAGACTGCTTCTGCTTTCAATCTCTTGCAAGATTTTGTTTTAGTTTCTTTAGAAGAAAACAAAAGTTGATAGGTAAGGCTACTTTCAAAACAATACAATTTTAAAAACATTTTAGAGTCTTTTTATGAAAGTGATTTTCCTGATCTGATATTTATTGTTTACACCAATACTGAGCTTTGCTTCTTATTTTTAAATCAATGTTGGGAACATTTATTCAATTCCAACAGTGGCCAGGCAGCCTGCAGCCACCTCACATGCATATTCACACTGACGCTGTCTTACGCGACTGAATCATGTCCCCACAGAAGACATGTTCAGCTCCTGATCCTGGTCCTGAGGATAAGGACCCCTTCCTAAATAGGATTTTGGAAGATGTTGTAAGCGAAGGTGAGGCCAAACTATATAAAGGTGGGCCTTAATCTCGTAATGACTGGATTCCTTATAAACAGAGGACATTGGACACAGTAGGAGAAAGAAGGAGACAATGGCTGTGTGCAGAAGTGGATACAGTTTGAGTCACAGATTACTGGCAAATGATCGCCCGCCCACTACAGCCTTTGGAGTAAGCGTGATCTTACCAATAGCTTTATTTTGGAATTCTAGCTTCCAAAGCTGTGAGACAGTAAATTCCTGTTGCTTGAGTCAACCGTCTGTGGTATTTGTTATAGCAGCCCTGGCAAACTGAGACATGCTCCTGTAAAGCACATAGAGTTGATGCCAATGCATATGTAATCAATATGTATTTCTTCTTTAGCTATTTGTGTCTAGTTAGGTAAAAGTTTTGCTTGCAACAAACCTGTAATGGACCCATCAAGTCCAAGTTTCATCAGATTAACCTCTCCAAATTTTTGTGCACTCAAAAAAACTAGTGCATAAAGCAGACTTTTACTACATGTTTTATAAGGAGACAAGAAGTTTACATATCACACATACGTACTATTCCAAGTGTGGCCTGAGGTAACAAATTATTGGTTACTGGTGAATATTAGATTAGCACAGATTTCATGTGATGGAAATATGAAATTGTCTTAAAGCTTTATAAATATTATGTGCAATATCTCTATGTATCTTATTGCTGACTGATATCAAACAACTCACATACTTCATACTTTGAGAAACACTGCAGCACTACAAATAACTCACAGCACACTGAAAATGTATTTTTCCAAATGCCTAAAAATCATGTTTCCACTTGAGATCTCACTTCACACAACTTCCTCTCTACAGTGTTCAAATTTTTATGACTGTGATGCCCCTCCCAAAAGGTCAAATTTCCCATTTGTTACTCCACTAATTTCTTGGGTTGCAACCCTCTACTCAAAACAGCTTATTGAGCACCATTATGCAGTACTCACTAGTTTTGTGCTTAAAATGTGACCACAAGAAAACTCATAAACTCATATACAAAATGACACAGGAGTATAAGCTACATCTGTCTAGTTTTGAGCAAAAACCCTCTTCATAAGGACATTTTATGGTACTATTGATGCGTATTAGGGAGGTTTTTAAAATATCACTCTATATTCCTTACATTTTTATATACATCTTGAAAACCTTGAAAATACTTCTTGAAAACAAAGTTGAAAATATATTTTATATTTTTGATGAGTAATCAGCACCATTTAACACCATTTCTTTGGAATAATAACTTTTATCAATTGCTAAAAAATAAGAAAAATAAGTACTGTATAGTAAAGTTTTCATAAAATAAAAATATTCAATATAATGGTTAAATATTTATTTTGAGATTTACAAAATAAAGTTGAAAGATGATGCCATTATCCAAAACCTTTTTGAAATTTCAATTGTCTGTGACATTCAAAAGTTGTTGCACCTTTAGTTGAAAGTGTACAGGTGAAGGAATATGAGACCCTAATCAGAACTTTGTCATTTTCCATACTTAACTGCAGATACCAGTACCTCTCTCTACTATAAATATTATGTGTATGGATAGTGATTAATTGATTTAATGCATAGAGGGACATGACAAAAGTATCCTCCATTCAATATAATTGAAATATCTCAATGAAAGCCATGATCAAATACACATTCACAGTTCGAAACCCATAAGGAAGGATGGGGGTTGGGGACAGGTGTTAATTGATCATGCCACAAAGCTGTAACAGACAACCCAAGTTTGGATAGAAGAATTTATTTTTTCTATTGCTCTGTCATCTACCTGTATCCAATTAAATTAGAGTTTAATCATTGTTTAATGTTCTCACGGGTAAAGGAAACACATTTTTTTTACTAGAGGTACCTGGCCATTTTGCATTCCCCAAAAGAAGATGTGTTTTGGCTGTGAAGTGCACAAGTTTTCTTTGCTTTTGTGCTTTGCAGGCTAAAATTCAGAGAATTGGACAGAAAGGTATGGCAGCAAAGCCTCCCAAACGAAAGAAGCAGCTGTGTATTCTAACTCCTTCTGTGTGAGAGAATAGTAGATGTTAGTATAACACTACAGCAGCCCATTGCTAATTAACATTTGGAAGAGATGCTTTTCATCTACAAAAAATTCTCTGAGGTAAAGAGCTGTTTGTATTGGGAAAAGAGCTTTAGTCCTTGTTATAGAAACTGCAATCCTCTGGGCCTGTTGACTGACTTGAAATAGTTCTAAACGGGAAGAGGGATCCATTCTGATTAATTGAAAGAGTCGAATTTGGAGTAGAATTCTCCAGAGGAGAATCCGATGGGTAGAAAGTGAGCAGGAGAGATGGGTAACAAAGAAATGACAGATTTTATGCTACATAGTACTGTTCCCCATCAGAATCCCCACATAGTCTTAATTTTCTTTTAAATCTAAGGAAGCAAAACTTATGAGCAGATAGAGAGATTTGAGCTAAGTTTTTTAAACATCTGAGAGGTATGAAACTCCCTGTTGAGATTTCAATTATAATAAGGTGGTCTTTCTGTTGTTTGCCTGCTGCTGAGGATTAAGTATTTTATATCCGGTTGCATGTGAAATAAATAACTCATTTTATATTGCATCAATTAGGATTAAATTTAGATAGAAATAATAGAAATCCCAACGAATGATGGTTTAAGCAAGTAAAAGATTTGTTTGCCTCATATTAATACAAAAAATTTCATCAGAAGGCCCAGCTACGTGCTACATTTTCTGCTTTTCCGCTCTCCCATCTTTAGCATGTGGTCCATGCCCCGTATCACTGCAGTAGCAAAATGGCTGCTAAGCCTCCAGGCATTGTGTTCACATGACAGAGAGAGGAGAAAGGAGGCTTTCCAGTCTGCCATGGCTCTTTTTTGTCGGTTTGTTTGTTTATTTATTTATTTGATGTAAGAGACATTGTAGCTTTACAGAAAAGTCACGTAGAAAATACAGTTTCCACACACTTTCTTTTAAAGAGCCTTCTCTGGAAGTGCCACCTTTAACTTCTGCTATGCCTTTTTGTAAAAACCAACCTTATTTATGTATATTTTAATCTAAATATACACTTTGGATTCACAGCTATTGTATGACCTTGGGTATGAATTGGGTCATCGGGCTCGATCCAGTTGGAAGTTTCCTGAGGAGAAGAGCAGAAAGACCCACACACCAAGCATTTCTGCCCTAAGTTTCTTCCAAGTCACTCATTCTTTCTTTAGAAGATATTGGTACTGTTCAGTGCAAAGTAATGTTAATATAATAATCAGTGTTGACTTGGTGACAAAATATTAAGCAAGCTATTTAGCATATCATTGATGTCCTAACTACAATGCTTTTAAAAGTACAACAACCTTATCCTATTTAGAAATTTCTTTCCTGTACTGATGAATTATTGAAGCACAAAGATATTGGTAAAAGTTATTAAAGCAAATATGCAGTTATAAAGGATAGAATAATTTTAAAAGATTACTAATGATTTGTCCAGATTGTGACAAAGATTTGGGCTGTTTTCAATAATGACAGTAAGTAGTTATCAAGTGTTTACTGGGTGCAGTGTATTACATTAGGAGTTATCTTCATAGTAATGTTAACTTTCAGGCAAACAGCAGCATGGAGTACTTTTGGGGTTGGAGAGTACTTTGTCGAGATTTGCTACCTCTTGAGGAGATTGACACATATCTCACTGCCTTTTTTCCTCCTTAAATACAAATATTATTTATTTGTAAGGAAGGATAGCATATTTTAATTTCCAATTCCTTTTCATTAAGGAGTAAACTAGAAGCCTTCTTTAGTGACAGAACAGACTTAAAATTGGCTATGTCTTACAAGGATTTAGGATACAGGGACATAAATCAGGAAGACACTAATAGGAGAAAAGGAACGGTTTAAAGTATTCTTATTTTGAAATTTTGCTTAAAAATGATGCAAGAATGTAATTACAGAGTTAATAAGATCTGCTATAAACTCTTCTAAAATTTAGAAGTTATCAGTATGAAATCTTTATGACAGTCCTCCTTGCAAATCTGTCTCTGCTTGAAGAATTTTAAAATGTATAATTTGCTTCTGAATTATTTTTGTAAGAGGCTTTTACATCCAACTTAGAATGTGCACCCAAATGCATGAGATAAACTATGTCCTCTCTGGTTGGCGACATGTCGAGATTTTTCATCTCTAATTCCATTATCCTACGGTTATCATCTTTTCTGCATATATTCTCTCAATTAAATTAAAAACCTTTCAATAAATTATGCATCGGCTGTGGAAACAGTGAATCTATTCCGAGTTAATGTGATATTCCCTCTTCATTAATCCTTATTGGTTGAAAAAAACGTGGCCTCTGAACCTGCTTTTGGCAAATAAATATGAGGGAACACAGGCTTCAAATGAAGACTTCTCTATCTGTCAAGCATTTCACAAGTGCACAACTGAAAACTGGTCAGATGCTTCAGGATGCTAATCAGTTATTAATCTATAATAGTCAATTGCTCTACAATGTGATATAAGAAAAATATCCTTAGGGCATGTCTATACCTTCACATTCTGCTGGGAAATCCTCTTTATATTTTTCTTTTTAGTTTGAAATAATTTTAAATTTGCAGAAAATATTGCAAGTATATCACAAAGACCTTTATTTGCCTAAACCGAAAGTAGGTTGCCAACACAATGCTCCATCCCCCTTAAATATTTTGGGACTTCCTATAAAAAAAGAGGAATTTCCTATAAAACAACAATGCAACCATCAAATTCAGGAAATCAATATCAGTGTTTCTAATTCTAAACCAAAGACCCATTCAAATTTACCAATTGCCCCAAGAATGTATGTTAAAGCAAAAAAATCCAGTGCAAGGTCACACATTGCATTTAGCTACCATGTTTCTTTAGTCTTTTTCAACCTGGAACAGTTCTTCAGTCTCTGCCATTTATAACTTTAGAACTCTTGACGTTTACAGATCAATTATTTTATAGGATGTTCCTCATTTTGGGTTTATCGGATGCTTCCTCATGATTAAATTTACGTTATGCATGTTTGGCAGAAATGTCACAGAAGTGATGCTGTGTCCTATTCATTGCATCTTATCAGGTGGCACATATTTTTTTATTTGTCCCATTACTGATAAGAATAAGTTTTATCAGTTCAGAAAAATATTGACTGCCTTTATTGTTAATAAGCATTTGGTGGATAAGTAGCTTGAGAGGATATAAATATCTCATTTCCCCACTAGCTTTCATATACTAGTTTTAGCATATTTTGAGTTTTCTTGACTGAATTATTTTTGATAAGATAATTGCCAAATGGTGATTTTCTAATTCTATTGTCCCTCATAAATACACTGGCTGGCCTTTTTAAAAGAAGAACTTTCATCTTTGTTTTCCTTTTACCTGTTCACTTATTTATTTATACCAGTTAGAATAAATGGTTTCCCATTTTGCTCCGTGAGTTATAATTTGTTATCATTATCATATTGCTCAAATTCCAGATTAAGCCAGTGTGAGTCCCTTCAAGCTGGCTTCTGAATTATTATTATTTTTTTATTTCTTTTAAAGCATTTTGGTACTTTCTGGTATAAGACGTTCTGGGTGCATCTCATTGTTTCCATATTCCCAGGCATGAAATCAGCCATTTCTCCAAGGAGTTCTTCCTTTTAGTGGGGAATGCTGTTTCTAAAATAGCATTCCATGATCTTGGTGTGGTCATTAGGCCAGCCCGTTCAATAAAGCTAAAGAATATATGTGCACATATGCAGCAAACATACACACATGCGAACACATTCTTCCTTTTACATTCATATTTATTTCTATATCTCTATTGGTTATAAACCAGGATTTCACTTTAACACCTCCAATTCCAGTAGATCTCTCTATTAAAAACCATAAATTCACAGTAATGCCACCTATTCACACCAGTACCTCCAATTTCCATTTGAATCAACACCATAAGGTTCATTTTAGCTTTTCCCTTTTCTATACTTGTGACTCCATCTTTAAAAAGTAAGATATCTGACTTTATTCATCCACAGTATATTTACTGCTGGATCACTGTCCTCCTTGTGCAACCACTCTTGTGTTGTCTTGCTGCCCTCCTCTCTGCACAGATACCCTCCTTATCCTACCTGGGCTCCAAACACCCATACCAGAATACCCTCTCACCACCGCCCACCTCCTCCAAGAACCCATGGCTGCTGCTCCCCCTTCCAGGCGCATGGACTTCTCACACCACTTCGATGACATGTGCAGGGTTTCTGCCATGCACTCTTGCCTCCCCCAAGATACACTTCCCTCATTTGGGTTTCAGCACTCAGCAATGCACCTTATACCCCATAGACCTCTAACTTGTCAAAGACCACTTAATGGGTTTACATTAAGTGCTGAAGGCAAGCAGGCTGGAAAGAGGGAGGGAGGAAGGGAGGAAACAAAGGAAGATAACAAAGCAGGCAGGAAATATACTATTTTCCATACCTACTTCTTTTATGGAGGTGACTGCGAACACTTTCCCATATACCTTTGAGTGTGCTTATTATTTCAGCTCTTCAATAGCAAAATTCAATTGAAGGTTCTTGAGAACAGTAATTGTGCCAAAAAGGTTTATAACAAAGTACAAAGTATGGGGAATAGAGGGGATTAAATGTACTCCACTTCAGACTAACATAATTACAGAATTTGTGGAGGAGAAATAGATGGGCGTTAGTGTGTAGGAGATAGGATTAACATAAGACCTGCGGAACTACTTGGGAGTAGATGGCATTAGGGTGGTGGCGGCAGTAAGCTGCTTTATGTTATCTGATTTATGTAAGACAGTTTAGGAGGAAGAGAATGTTTGTTTGCCCCAAATGGTTATTTTAAGTACGAAGGAAGAATACTGAAAGATAAGAACTTTGTTCCCTCAGGAAATGCATGCATGCCTATTGTCATCCTGTGGTATATAACCAGGATCTGGTTAAGAATAAAATTGTCTGAAGTCTGTCTGAAGTAAACTCAAGCTTCAGACCCTCTGAGCCTGCCTGTGTCTTTCTTTCTTTCTTTCTTCCTTTCTTTTTTTCTCATCATTCCTTAATATCCTTCGAGCTCCGTTTCAACAGGAAGCAACATTAGTGTATTAAGAAAGGTTGTAGAGAATTTTGGATTGACAGGGACTAGTTATGTGGTTGTCCTTTTGTTTTGTTTTGTTTCTGTTTGTTCATTTCCAGAAAGCAAGTACCTGAAAGGCAGAAAGATGATTAGACAGTGCAGGATTATATCGTTTTTTTTAGTTTATAGAGCATAATAATTTGATTGTCTCAGTTGTGACTAACCTCTGAAAGTGTTAGAGAATAGCTCTGGAGATGAAAACCTAAACTGAGTGCCTTGGCAGTGATGACAAATGACAACTGTCAACTGTCTCTGAAAACCAGAACTGAATGAGATTTTCACATATTTTCAATCTCAAATTCTCATTTCCTTGGATCAAAATCCTCATATTTTAGGCAAATATGGTCAATGCTTTAACATAGTCAATATTTGTGATGCTAAACCTGTGTCAAAATGACTCTAAATAATCATATTTGGCAAAATATTATGTGTAACAAGCTCAAAATTTAGTACAAATATAATTACTGCACCAAGGAAGGGACAGGATCCAAGAATTGTTGGTTTATGCTTTTCAGAAAATACACATGTACAGACACATGTACTATAATGATAGGCACTAATTAGCAACTTAGAATTTGGTAAGCATTCCTGAAGGAAATCTATATTGTTCTAGTATCTCTAGTAGCACTTTTACATCTACTAGTAGAAAGAGGGTTATTTCCACACACTGAACACGTAGAATGATTGTTCCCCATCATTTGGGTAATTCCAGAATAGAAAAGTCACATTAAGTAATTTCCTATTAAAACTAAAATACCCCCTCCCCCATATGTTAGAGAAAGAATTGTAAGAATATATAAGGGTACAATGATTAAATTTGAACATCAAAAAGTTTCCCTTCTTATATCACATAGATATATGCTTCAGCTTCCACTGGGGGATGGATCTCATAGGGTTTGCGTCATGCAGTCCATCTTTTGGAGAATTATGAGTAATAGGCAATGGAAAACACACACACACACACACACACACACACACACAACAGTAGAGGAATCAGGAAAGCAAAGTCAACCCATGTATTAAAGACCTCAGAGAGAGTGACAACTAGTTTTACTTATGTTTTACTTGAGTCAGTGCTCATTGTGAGGGCTTTTAAGAGCAAGGCTTCCTTCCCCATTGAGAAAACCTTTATTTTATGAATCAAAATAAATTAGTTGAATAATATCTTCAGGCATTTGATATAAAAATATATATAAATGTATATATTTACTTTATAAGCTTTGAAAATTCCTTTCTGTTGCCTTCAAACCTGAAAAATATTTCTGATATCTGATAATGTTGGAGCGATATTTAAAATCTGAATAACGATTTGAAAAGTGAAGCTATCCATGAAGATAACTGGGAGTTGAGCTTTCCAGACACAAGAGTCAAACAGGAGGCCTTATGATGAGCATGAGCCAGCAAGTCCAACAAGCCTGAAGAAGCCCAGTGTGGCGGGGCAGTACTGTGGGCAGGCTGGCGGTGGTGGGAGGACATGAGGTCAGAATGGAGCAGGGAATCAGATCATGTAGGGATCTGCTGTTATGGTAGGGCCTTTGGATTTTACTCAAAATGAATCAAAACCATGGTATGGTTTTGACCATGGGAGTGACATGATCTGGCATGGAGTAGGCAGGAATCATTTTGTAGAATTATATTGAGAATAGCTGTAGTTGGGCAAGAGTAGAAGCTGAGAGATCAAGATGCTAATACTATAGTCCAGATGAGAGTTCACAGCATTTAGGACCTGGGTGGTTGAGTGACAACAGAGAGAAGAGGTCACATTCTGGTTGTAATCTGAAGGCAGAGCTAGTAGAGACTGCTGACCAATTGGATGCAAGCTGCTGGAGATGGGGAGGAGCCAGTTATGAGCCCAAATTCTTTGGAATGGTTTTTCCAATGTCTTTCCTGGTTATTTACATTTTTTTCTGATAATATGTCAAAATATAAGAGATATTCTTGGTAATTGTAATAGCATTCCTACTAGATTGTTGAATCAAAATGAATACATTAATAATGAATGAGTGGAGAGCTGGGGATGAAATGTCAAAGCATGGTCAGTCCTATGCCCCCTGGGGCTTTTCATCTCCAGAAGAAAGGGGCCTCCATATAGGAAATACTCTATTTTTCTGATTGTCTTCCAATTAGAATGTATAATTAACTTCTCTCTAAAAGAGGGGTTCTGCTAATTACAGAACTTATTTTTCTAAGTAGTTGAAAGGAGGTGAAGGCCAAATTCCCTCATCTGTGTTTCTTCCTTGATTTCTTTCTTTCCTTTTCTCTCACTGTCTCTCTCCTTCTTCAATACATAAGTCCTTCCACTTATATTCTACCATAGTGCTTCATACTCCACTTTTGGGAAAAATAATTTATATCATTTCAAAGTATCATCTTTCATGGTTGATTGTGTGCTTATTTATTTGATTTTGTTTATTTATTTTGATTTGTATTCTGCATATTATATTTTCAAGGTATTTCAATTTCTTTAGCATAATAGGGAATAATTCCTAGTTTTAGAATTTCAATATTGTTGGTATTTTCTTTATTATTATCTCTTGTTTAATTTAATATTTTGCATTTACAATGACATACATCCCAGACAGTTTGCTTCCTTTTCTTGATTTTGGCTCCATTTTCCTAGATAGCCAAGGATGTTGCTACTTGATAGGTACAGGCATAACAGTGCAATTTCTGCAACTTTCACACACCATTCCAGGTGTGTGACAAACCCTTAGATGAGATTACAGAGCCTCTAGGTGTGAGGTAGCTGTTAAAATTCCTCTTGTTTTTACTTCATGACCTTGATTGCTGATCTTGCCATCTTTGCTTATTTGCCATAAATGTGAGAATGTAGAAATGTACGGGATATTCTAAGGTTAGCAGACCAATCTGCTCTTTTCTAAGAAGCCAGAATCAGCAATAGAGCTTAAGAAGCATTTTCGTGAATAGACGCAGTTATTTCTACTTGTTAGTGTTAACACACCAGTCATCTTCTTCGTTGCCTTCATTTCAAAAGGCTTCAGCCAGAAGCCATATATTTGGATTTTGAGAAAACCCTAAAAATTAAATCCTGTCAGCAACCACATAAATGAAGCTTGGAAATGGATCCTTCTTCAGTTGAATCTCAGATAACTTCAGTTCTGGCTGAAACCTTGCTGGAGCCTTGAAGTACAAGGCCCAGGTAAGACACACCCGGACTCCTGACCTTCAGAACCTGTGAAATAATAAATGTTGCTGTTTTAAAGCCACTAAATCTTGGGGGCAATTCTTAATACTACATTGAATTGAAATATATAAACTGTTCACTGGAAGGGTGTGGTCTGCTAATTATAGTGTTTTTGCTTTTCTTTATGGACAAAGAGAAAGTAAAGGGAGACTCCTGGGGAAGGTGGCAGAGTAGGGGGCTCCAGGACTCAGCCCTACCACTAAAACAACTATGAAACAGGCTGGAACTCTCTGAAACAACTTCTGACACTCCAGATGCCAGGAAAACACAGTACAGCATCAGGAAAGAACAGGAGGAAAAAAGCAAATAAATTATGGTAAAGAACTGTAAATTGTTCTCTCCACGTGGTGGCTACAAGTGCCCACCCCACAGCTTCCTGGCAGGCCACTGTGAGATCCAGTCTCCAATTAGGTGCTGGTAGAGAAAAGGGATGTCAAAATCCTTGTTGCAGAGACCAGGGCATGACTGACTGCTGATTGCGGCATTTGATCCAGCTCGACTGACTGCTGATTGTGGCATTTGATCCAGCTCTAAGGGCAGCTATCATTTCAACCTGCCCTGGACAAACAGCAGAAGCAGCCACTGCTTGAACCCTCCTGAGAAAGGGGTAGAGGCTGCAGAGATTACTAAACTAAATGCAAAGTAAGCAGAAGGAGAGAAATAACAGTAATTAGAGCAAAGATAAGTGAAATAGAAAACAAACAAACAAAAATAGAATCAACAAAACCAAAAGTTGGTTCTTTGTAAAGATAAATAAAATTGATAATCCTTTAGCTAGACTGACAAAAAAAGAGAGTATACAAATAATGACTACCAGAAATGAAAGAGAGACATTACTGCCAAAGCTACTGAAACAAAAAGAACTATAAGAGGTACTATGAACATCTGTGTGTCAATAAAATGGACAACTTTCGTGAAGTGGACAAATTCTTAGAAACACACAAATGACCTACACTGGCTGAAAAAGAAACAGAAGATCTCCACAAAGCAATTGCTATTAAAGAGATTGAATCGATGATCAAAACTTCCCAGCAAATGAAAGCCCAGGGTCAGATGGCTTCCCAAGCAAATTCTACCAAACATGGCGGGAAGAGTGAACCCCACCTCTGCTCAAACTCTACCAAAACATTGATGAGGGGGAATATTCCCTAACTCATTCTATGTGACCAAAATCACCCTCATACCCAAGTATTAATTAAATTAACCTTGTACAATACTATGAACCAAAGTACAGAACTTACTCAGATGTCACCATCCCCCCCAAATATCATTTTTCTATTCCAAGACTCCACATTAAATTTTTTTGAAAAAGATATTGGTAGTAAGGAATCTCACAGAAAATACTTTACATGTTCTTGAACTGGAGAAAAGTTATTGTATCTGAGTCCTAAATCAACATTGTGTTAATTTTGAGAAGGCTGATTCAGTGAGAGATAACCAGAACCTAAGAAAAACATTCAGGATTTTGGGGAGATATCAAGTGATACAGTTCTTTTAGGTTTTTGCTAAGAGTCTTAATTTAGAATGCTTACTTAGTTGAAAATATGTGGAAAACATGAAACTCTATTGGGAGCAAACAGAACACTTGACTTTCTCACCTCTTTTAGTCTCCCTGTGTGGAGTTACTTTCTTAACAACCCTTAGAGGAAACCTCTGGCAGATAACCTCTCCTCTTTCTACCACTCTTAGGTAGTAACCGTCTAATAATTTCTAGATGGATTAACCGTTACACTTCAATAATTTAAAGTGATTTGTCTTGAGTAATGGTATTCTACATTTCATCAGAGTGACTCTCCCTCTCCTACCTTAGGTCTTCTGCAAGCCCTAAGGCTGGCAGCCTCGCATGTGGTAGGAGGAAGGTGACTGGCTTCTCCTCTGTTTTTCCACTTTTCACTACTTTTCCTCCACATCAGCTCTCTGACTATGGTTTCCATCCCCTTCTTACATGGAATAGAGGTAGAAGGTGGAGGAACATGGAATATCACTTCACTGGTACTCTTTTTCTGGCATCCATGCTCCCTGTGCTTGGAAGGTATTGAATGCTGAGTCTTTTCCTTGTAGAATACTTTTGTGGGTTTCTGGGAGACCCTTTATCACTTACGATCTGCTACCTTTGGTTCCCTTAGTTTGGGCAAAGTCTCCTGTCCCTACAGTTTTGCTTATCTTTTAGTTTTCTAGGGTCCCAAGACTCTGGTAGGTATCTGTCGAGAAAAGTCTCCTACAATACCTCAGACCCATTCTTTCTCTATCCGTGATTCAATTTTTGTCCCTAACAAAGTGTGTTGGTGCAGACTCCAAGCGTTATCACTCTTCTTTATTGTCAGATAAGTTAGCCAGCCACAGTTTTTTCCATTTAGGCCATGCCCCTTTCTTTGTTATCTGGGGTCATATTATCTATCTCCTTGAAACCTCTATTTTCTACCATGCAAGAATAAGGGTATAATGAGGAGGAAAATATGCTACAGAATATCAACGAATTTTACCAAACAGATAATTTCTCATTCAGTCCTTCGTGTACTTTTGGGTGTCATTTTGAACCAGGGACTGCCAAAATATTTCTATATCTTTGTGTAGTTCTGCATAGATGATGTGTGGAATACATGTTTGGAATATGGAAGTACACCCCAACTTTAAGCAGAATGTTTAGCATTTTAGCATCTTATTATTTGTATAACTAAGGCTTGATGTGCGAAGACTAGGAGTAGGCCAAAGTTATACATGTTTAAGTTCTTGAAGCACAGAAAATGCAGGCTATAATTTTAAGACAGAGACCCCAGAAGTAATGAAGATTTTAAGTTAAAGCAAAGTAAAGATATTTGCTTTTTTAAAAATCTGCCAGTGGCTATCCGAGAAGGAATTATGCAGTTTATAATGAAGAATCTGTGGGGAGTTGGGTGAAAGTATAAATATTATTTATTATAAATTGAGCTAGAACTAACAGATCAGTAGATATTTTTAAGTTCTGTTCTGTCTGGGACATTCTCTTTATTTAAACCTTGTTCAAATTCTATTTGGCATCAGTATTTTAAAATACAATTGTTTAATTCATATTCTTTTGGTTAAAAAATAAGAAGCTATTTTTTTAGATAGTGTATGCTAGTCTAATATCTATTTTCTCAATTATGACTACTATAAAATGTCATTTTAAAAACATAACTGTCTCAGGCAAGATCATGTTTTGTTATTCTCAGATAGTTACACATTCCAAAATTCCTCAGTTTTATTTTACTCTCAGAGTTTCACTATCTCTATGTATCTATCTATCCATCCATCCATCCATCCATCCATCCATCCATCTATCCATCTATCTATCAATCTATGCATCTATGTATCTATCTATCTATCTACCACTTATCGATCTATCCATCTATCGATCTATCATCATTGTCTCCTAATTTCTTTTATCTGTGGTTAAATTCTATGGGCTGTGTGATGAATCTCTTTATTGACTATGAATGCTCTGGTATACTGGCTTAGATTTTTCAGGGAAGGCAGAGGCTCATTGAAGGAGCTTGGGAGAGGCCTTCTCTTCACTGCTTTCTTTGCTGGTGCCACTCATGGTACAGAAATGCAAGTATTTGATCAAGGAGAAACAGTTGTGGAGAATAAGAGAGTAGACTCACTCGTGTTCTACGTTTTCAAGGAAACATTTTTGTTTCTCTTCCACCTTGTTGGTTCCCTTCACTGAATTTTTAATAACTTTATTACTTTTAAGGCATATAAGAATGTGCTTTCTTTTCTCATGCTTTGATATCTAGTACATGTATACTTTTCAACTGATTTTTTAGTTCCTCAAAGAAAGGGATTTTTTTGGCATTTCTTTGTAAAAAATTCTTTATAACACAGAGAAATGCATATAATAAATTTTAAGCTAATATCTGTAAATTGGCGAGTAAACTCACTCCTATTACCTTCAGAAGTTTCATCATTTGTCACTGCTCCATAGATTTCTAGGGCCACCTGATGAAAGGCCTATGGATTCTCAACTTGAGACACAGCAAAACACTAGCCAACTACATGCCATCATGGCATCAGCAAACATCTCTCACTTTTATACATGGACTTGCACACAATCATGATAGAAATGCATTGGTAGCAAAAATTTTGAGGTTATCATTTGGGTTAGGTGTTATATATTTCTCCCTTGTTGAGATCATTAAGAATAAATGAAACTCAAAGTGAAATAAACCCAATTACTGTTTTTATTGCATTTGGAGAAAAATAAATGAGGCTCTCTCTTTTTTTTTTTTAGTTCCATTAGGCAGTATTTATTCTCTTGGGTTTTAATTGAATTGAAAGCTTTAAGTACTCTAAACAATAGATCTTTTGACAAATTGTGAATGTAATCAAGACAATGTATTATCAGGTTTTATGCCTGTTGGGAAAATATGATTGATCAGAGAAGTATTTCTTGATATGACATATTTAAATAACTTGTCCATGGTAGGTTCATGGGTTAGAAAATTATCCCCAGCTTTAAAAAAATAATTTATTGTTTCTGAGGTGTAAGAATATGTCAGCATGACTGAGGAGCCCCAGCAGGGAAGCACTAAGCTATTTGTCTTTTTCAATATATATGTCAGGGCTAAGAAATGATAAATCAGTATGACTTCAGAAGACAAGCTTTTAATTAAATGTTACCATAAGTAATCCTTTCTTTTTCCTTAGGTTTTGTGTGTGTGTGTGTGTGTGTGTGTGTGTGTGTGTGTGTGTGTGTGTGTGTGCAAAAGCTCTCTAATTTGGCTGAAATACTTAAATGTAAGAATATGTCTACATGGACTCTAAATTGCTTCACAACTTTCACCTCAACTTTTTCTACATGTAAAAATCAGCGTTCAAAAACTTGAGCCGTGTTACGACAGTACCAATCAAGTACGATTTTCCCTAATCTTTGCTCCCCAAGGTTTGATTCAAGCAGGAGGGCTCAGCAAACTGAGTAAGGAGAGAAAGAGAAACTAGGAGAGGAAATAGAGAGTTGCTATTATGTTTTCACAGTGATGGCTTCCTCAGGCACAATCTGAGTAAAAGAACCTTCAAGTGATGGAGTTTGGAATTGTGGTTTTCACACTGGAGTAGACACCTTAACTTTATTATATGACATTGACTGTACTGAGGACTAAAGTGATTTGAGGATGTTTTATTTTCTAAGATAGAGCAGTTGGAGGCTGTCTAAAATTTCAGTCAGGGATAAAGAGGTAGCCCAAATTAAGGGTGCACAAAATTTGTCAAGAGGAAAATTAAAATTCCTTTATGATTGCAGCTTGAGTCCTGATCTTTAAATATACCTGATTCAAGCACATCCTAACTATCTGGGGGTGAATAACTCATCAGTGGAAGCATTCAAGCAAAATATGGATGATCACATGGTAAAGTTATAAATAGAGATTGTGTTTAATTCCAAGAAATGCATTTCATTGACAATTGCCAAATTAAGGAAAAGTATATATTTAATAGAGCAAGAAATACATTTTTTTTCTGAGAATGAGTAAACTCTTCAGGAAAGTAAATGCCTGCCCTTGTTGCAAATCTCAACATTAGGAGAAACAACTCAATTATTGCTTTATACTCCTTTCCTCCTTTACCCTATCATGTAATCTTCAGAGTTGGCCCCAACAGCATCCCTTTTCCCACATGCTGCTCTACAAAACCATGTGATTCTGCCACTCCCTCATTAAGTAGCAGAATTGAAATCTCCACGCCCTTCTACATGTGTGATTGATAGAATACAGCAGAGGACAAAGTATAAGTTCCCAGGGAAGCTCTTAACTGGCATGGAAACTTCTGCTTTTTGCCCCTTGGGACTCTGACTGATGCATTGTCAAAGTGGCTATGGTTTCATGAGAAAATATAGCTGCTTGCTTAATACTGTAATTTCTCTAGACATGTCATAAGAAACTACTATACTTCAGAATAATCTATGAAGAACAGGAGACAGATAGTCATTCTATGGATCCTTAGAATCTACTGTCTCTTATTGGTTAAAGTGTGCCCAAAGTGTGCGCATTGGTTCCCTCACTCTTCCAGGTTGTGTTGCTTCCCTTTGTACAGCTACTGGGGAATCCAGAATCATACCCTTCAGTATGGTTCTTCATCTAAGTCTGGAAGTTGTGGGAAGAACCAAAGCCTCTATAGGTGGCTTCAATCCAAGTTTCAGTGCCATAATTTTTGTAGCATCTGCCTCCCTTGGCAATTGATGCTTTGCCAGATATTGACCTTTAATCTGAGAAAGACTAAATAGTCAGGAGTCTTAAGATTTGGAGTGAAAGTAATGGCATCTGGAGATTCCATTGAGCATATGGCTAAGGGATTAGGAGGTAAGTGAAGCCAAGTAAAGCAGTGGAGGCACATGAATTTGATGTTATATAATTCACTCCATGGACAACTCATATCATCTTTCATCCTCCTGTGATACCTAGGTCTTAGACTATAAAATCAGAATAGGTTGCCCTCACTTCTTCTTTAAGGACAAGCATGTAAAAGTCCAATCATTCAGGTGCTACCTATCTGCAATATTTTCAAAAGGACTAAAGAGGTTTAGGAAATCAGACTACAACTGGTGCTTGGGCCATAATTATTTTCCATCTTCCTTTCTCCACCACCTATTCTAGAGTTTTCTCTCCTTTAGGAACACTTTGGTTTGTCTGTGATATTTGTCTTTTTAAGTCATTCAGAGTTGTTAAATTGAATTGAGAGGAAACCTATTCTATTAGTACATCTATAGCCACCATTTACCCATATCTGTGTTCCTTTATGGACCTATAATACAATCACTGAAATGGCTGATAAGAGTATCTGTTGGACAGCCTAAGGATGGGCCATCTGACCATCTTCTTTGAAGTTTATCTTTGCTGGTGTGTGTTAATGTGAGATATAAAGATATACTCTCCTCTGTTTGTATCTGCTTCTGCAGATAGTTTCATATATTTCTTTCCCAGCTTTCTTGCTCCAGTCTTGCAGTGTGGTTCCTTTAAGTCTTTGACCCACAAGCCAAGATTTATCTACTTTCCAAGAATCTCATAATATATTCCTGTTGTTGGCCAACTCTTCTTCCACGTATGTCTACAATCTGCCATCTGGGAGGATTTCCTTTCATGATTCTCCTTCAAACTCCTTTTAAAGGCAGCAGCCATCTGTTTATGGTATGAACCATTGCATTCCACTTCACATCTATTAACCATGCCCAACTGCTTTTTTACTCAGTCAGCTGGTTATAGGGACCACCATAAGGCCCTAGAAGTGAGTTGAAGAAGAGGTATCAGTGCCAGAGGTAGGTGAACTGTGCATGCCTTCTGGACCTGCTTATGGGTATTTATAAGTAAATCACTTTAACCATATTCTGGATTTTTCTTGTGTGTCCACCCAGTTTTGTGATTGGTGGATCTGCTAATACTAGTTCAAAATGATTATCTTTTGTCCCAAAGTCATGCTCCTGGTCAGGCTCTGTTAGGATCTAATAGTACATAAAGAGCTAATTTTTCAACAGAGAATTTTTCTCTGTCCTGAAACAAAGGATTTTGTTCCATAATTCTAGTGGCTTATATGATACTAGGTAAATTAGATCATCTGAAATGTGGACATTTTGTAGTTGTGATTTAATTCAATTTTTCTTATATTATTGTGATAAGAGATGTTAAGAGCTCTACTTGTTTCCCTGATTCTGAATGAGAAATTCTATCATAAATAGTTCACCAAATTAAAAAATAATACTTTTGTGACTTACAGTGATATCAGATATGCCTGCGTTCACATACACAGTTTATGAAATATTTCTATATTTGAAGGAATTTTTTCCACAGGATCTTTAAATTTTGTCAGTATTTAGTGTGTTGTAAGGAAAGGGGCATTGGCCAGAAAGTTGAAAATGTGAGCATAATTTTGCTTTCTTCACTGCTTTGTTAAGTATCCTTGGATTGTATTGCACATGTATAAACCTCATTGAATTGCTTAGTACCAATCACAATTCTAACTTTAATTATGATAATTTCTGAACATCAGAGGGCCTAATGGACATTTTTTGTCTGTTTTTTACCTCATAATTTTGAGAACTTTCTATTTCATTTTGGAACCTTTTCCCCCAAGCTCAGCTATTTTGATTAATGAATGCAAGGATTGACAAGATTAAAATATTTGGCTTCAACTGGAAGATTGTCATCAATAAGTACATAAAAAACGAACTGTTCCTTTTTGTAAATTACAAGCTATTTTGGAGAACAGATGGGTATTGGCTAGCAAAATGTCTACCTTTTAATTTAAGGACATAGAATCAAGTATTGATTTTACTGCACTGTAGTTTCTGAAATATAATTTGAGAATGTTGCACTTATTTACATATTTTTAAAGATTAAAATTTAACAGGTTGTTTTGAAACTCACAGAAAAAATCTTATGTCTATAGCGATGTTTAGTGTATTTCTTTTTTTATTAATTAAAAAATTAACTAACAAAACATTTAGAAATCATTCCATTCTACATATACAATCAGTAATTCTTAATATCATCACATAGTTGCATATTCATCATTTCTTAGTACATTTGCATCGATTTAAAAAAAGAAATAAAAAGACAACAGAAAAAGAAATAAAATGATAATAGAGAGAAAAAAAAACTATACCTCACATGCAGCTTCATTCAATGTTTTAACATAATTACAATACAATTAGGTAGTATTGTGCTGTCCATTTCTGAGTTTTTGTATCCAGTCCTGTTGCACAGTCTGTATCCCTTCAGCTCCAATTACCCATTATCTTACCCTATTTCTATCTCCTGATGGTCTCTGTTATCAATGACATATTCTAAGTTTATTCACTAATGTCGGTTCATATGAGTGAGACCATACAGTATTTGTCCTTTAGTTTTTGACTAGTCTCACTCAGCATAATGTTCTCTAGGTCCATCCATGTTATTACATGCTTCATAAGTTTATTCTGTCTTAGAGCTGCATAATATTCCATCATATGTATATACCACAGTTTGTTTAGCCACTCGTCTGTTGATGGACATTTTGGCTGTTTCCATCTCTTTGCAATTGTAAATAATGCTGCTATAAACATTGGTGTGCAAATGTCCGTTTGTGTCCTTGCCCTTAAGTCCTCTGCATAGATACCTAGCAATGGTATTGCTGGGTCGTATGGCAATTCTATATTCAGCTTTTTGAGGAACCGCCAAACTGCCTTCCACAGTGGTTGCACCATTTGACATTCCCACCAACAGTGGATAAGTGTGCCTCTTTATCCACATCCTCTCCAGCACTTGTCATTTTCTGTTTTGTTGATAATGGCCATTCTGGTGGGTGTGAGATGATATCTCATTGTGGTTTTGATTTGCATTTCTCTAATGGCCAGGGACATTGAGCATCTCTTCATGTGCCTTTTGGCCATATGTATTTCCTCTTCTGAGAAGTGTCTGTTCAAGTCTTTTTCCCATTTTGTAATTGGGTTGGCTGTCTTTTGGTTGTTGAGTTGAACAATCTCTTTATAAATTCTGGATACTAGACTTTTACCTGATATGCCATTACCAAATATTGTCTCCCAATGTGTAGGCTGTCTTTTTACTTTCTTGATGAAGTTCTTTGATGCACAAAAGTGTTTAATTTTGAGGAGCTCCCATTTATTTATTTATTTCTTCAGTGCTCTTGCTTTAGGTTTAAGGTCCATAAAACCACCTCTAATTATAAGATTCATAAGATATCTCCCTACATTTTCCTCTAACTGTTTTATGGTCTTAGACCTAATGTTTAGATCTTTGATCCATTTTGAGTTAACTTTTGTATAGGGTGTGAGATACGGGTCCTCTTTCATTCTTTTGCATATGGATATCCAGTTCTCTAGGCACCATTTATTGAAGAGACTGTTCTGTCCCAGGTGAGTTGGCTTGACTGCCTTATCAAAGATCAAATGTCCATAGATGAGAGGGTCTATATCTGAGCACTCTATTCAATTCCAATGGTCAATATATCTATCTTTATGCCAGAATCATGCTGTTTTGACCACTGTGGCTTCATAATATGCCTTAAAGTCCGGCAGCGTGAGACCTCCAGCTTTGTTTTTTTTCCTCAAGATACTTTTAGCAATTTGGGGCACCCTGCCCTTCCAGATAAATTTGCTTATTGGTTTTTCTATTTCTGAAAAATAAGTTGTTGGGATTTTGATTGGTATTGCATTGAACCTGTAAATCAATTTAGGTAGAATTGACATCTTAACTATGTTTAGTCTTCCAATCCATGAACATGGTATGTCCTTCCATCTATTTAGGTCTTCCGTGATTTCTTTTAACAGTTTTTTGTAGTTTTCTTTGTATAGGTCTTTTGTCTCTTTAGTTAAATTTATTCCTAAGTATTTTATTCTTTTAGTTGCAATTGTAAATGGAATTCGTTTCTTGATTTCCCCCTCAGCTTGTTCATTGCTAGTGTATAGGAACACTACAGATTTTTGAATGTTGATCTTGTAACCTGCTACTTTGCTGTACTCATTTATTAGCTAGAGTAGTTTTGTTGTGGATTTTTCAGGGTTTTCGATGTATGGAATCATATCATCTGTAAAAAGTGAGAGTTTTACTCCTTCCTTTCCAATTTTGATGCCTTGTATTTCTTTTTCTTGTCTAATTACTCTGGCTAGAACTTCCAACATGATGTTGAATAACAGTGGTGATAGTGGACATCCTTGCTTGTTCCTGATCTTAGGGGGAAAGTTTTCCATTTTTTTCATTGAGGATGATATTAACTGTGGGTTTTTCATTATTCCCTTTATCATTTTAAGGAAGTTCCCTTGTATTCCTATCCTTTGAAGTGTTTTCAGCAGGAAAGGGTATTGAATCTTGTCAAATGCCTTCTCTGCATCAATTGAGATGATCATGTGATTTTTCTGCTTTGATTTGTTGATATGTTATATTACATTAATTGATTTTCTTATGTTGAACCATCCTTGCATACCTGGGATGAATCCTACTTGGTCATGATGTATAATTCTTTTAATGTGTTGCTGGATTCGATTTGCTAGAATTTTGATGAGGATTTTTGCATCTATATTCATTAGAGAGATTGGTCTGTAGTTTTCTTTTTTTGTAATATCTTTGCCTGGTTTTGGTATGAGGGTGATGTTGGCTTCATAGAATGAATTAGGTAGCTTTCCCTCCACTTAATTTTTTTGAAGAGTTTGAGCAGGGTTGGTACTAATTCTTTCTGGAATGTTTGGTAGAATTCACATGTGAAGCCATCTGGTCCTGGACTTTTATTTTTGGGAAGCTTTTGAATGACTGATTCAATTTCTTTACTTGTGATTGGTTTGTTGAGGTCTTCTATTTCTTCTTGATTCAAAGTTGGTTGTTCATGCCTTTCTAGGAACTTGTCCATTTCATCTATATTGTTGTATTTATTAGTATAAAGTTGTTCATAGTATCCTGTTATTACCTCCTTTATTTCTGTGAGGTCAGTGATTATGTCTCCTCTTCCATTTCTGATCTTATTTATTTGCATCCTCTCTCTTCTTCTTTTTGTTAATCTTGCTAAGGGCCCATGAATCTTGTTGATTTTCTCATAGAACCAACTTCTGGTCTTACTGATTTTCTCTATTGTTTTCATGTTCTCAATTTCATTTATTTCTGCTCTAATCTTTGTTATGTCTTTCCTTTTGCTTGCTTTGGGATTAGTTTGCTGTTCTTTCTCCAGTTCTTCTAAGTGGACAGTTAATTCCTGAATTTTTGCCCTTTCTTCTTTTTTGATATAGGCATTTAGGGCAATAAATTTCCCTCTTAGCACTGCCTTTGCTGTGTACCATAGGTTTTGATATGTTGTGTTTTCATTTTCATTCACCTCGAGATATTTACTAATTTCTCTTGTAATTTCTTCTTTGACCCACTGGTTGTTTAAGAGTGTGTTGTTGAGCCTCCATGTATTTGTGAATTTTCTGGCACTCTGCCTAGTATTGATTTCCAACTTCATTCCTTTATGATCTGAGAAAGTGTTGTGCATGGTTTCAATCTTTTTAAATTTGTTGAGACTTGCTTTGTGACCCAGCATATGGTCTATCTTTGAAAATGATCCATGAGCACTTGAGAAAAAGGTGTATCCTGCTGTTGTGGGGTGTAATGTCCTATAAATGTCTGTTAAGTCTAGCTCATTTATTGTAATATTCAAATTCTCTGTTTCTTTATTGATCCTCTGTCTAGATGTTCTGTCCATTGATGAGAGTGGGGAATTGAAGTCTCCAACTATTATGGTAGGTGTGTCTATTTCTCTTTTCAGTATTTGCAGTGTATTCCTCATGTATTTTGGGGCATTCTGGTTCGGTGCATAAATATTTATGATTGTTATGTCTTCTTGTTGAATTGTTCCTTTTATTAGTAGATAGTATCCTTCTTTGTCTCTTTTAACTGTTTTACATTTGAAGTCTAATTTGTTGGATATTAGTATAGCCACTCCTGCTCTTTTCTGGTTGTTATTTGCATGAAATATCTTTTCCCAACCTTTCACTTTCAACCTATGTTTATCTAGGGTCTAAGATGTGTTTACTGTAGACCGCATATAGAAGGATCCTGTTTTTTAATCCATTCTGCCAGTGTATGTCTTTTGATTGGGGAATTCAGTCCATTAACATTTAGTGTTATTACTGTTTGGGTAATACTTTGCTCTAACATTTTTGTCTTTTGTATTATATATATCATATCTAATTTTCCTTCTTTCTATACTCTTCTCCACACCTCTCTCTTCTGTCGTTTCATATCTATCTCTAGTGCTTCCTTTAGTATTTCTTGCAGAGCTGATCTCTTGGTCACAAATTCTCTCAGTGACTTTTTGTCTGAAAATGTTTTAATTTCTCCCTCATTTTTGAAGAACAATTTTTCTGGATATAGAATTCTTGGTTGGCAGTTTTTCTCTTTTAGTAATTTAAATATATCATCCCACTGTCTTCTAGCTTCCATGGTTTCTGCTGAGAAATCTACACATAGTCTTATTGGGTTTCCCTTGTATGTGATGGATTGTTTTTCTCTTGCTGCTTTCAAGATCCTCTCTTTCTCTTTGACCTCTGACATTCTAATTAGTAAGTGTCTTGGAGAACGCCTATTTGGATCTATTCTCTTTGGGGTGCTCTGCACTTCTTGGATCTGTAGTTTTAGGTCTTTCATAAGATTTGGGAAATTTTCAGTGATAATTTCTTCCATTAGTTTTTCTCCTCCTTTTCCCTTCTCTTCTCCTTCTGGGACACCCACAACACGTATATTTGTGCACTTCATATTATCATTCAATTCCCTGAGCCCCTGCTCAAATTTTTCCATTTTTTTCCCTATAGTTTCTGTTTCTTTTTGGATTTCAGATGTTCCATCCTCCAGTTCACTAATTCTAACCTCTCTCTCTTGAAATCTACCACTGTAGGTTTCCATTGTTTTTTTCATCTCTTCCGCTGTGTCTTTCATTCCCATAAGTTCTGTGATTTGTTTTTTCAGACTTTCCATTTCTTCTTTTTGTTCATTCCTTGCCTTCTTCATGTCCTCCCTCAATTTATTGATTTGGTTTTTGAAGAGGTTTTCCATTTCTGTTCGTGTATTCAGAATTAGTTGTCTCAGCTCCTGCATCTCATTTGAACTATTGGTTTGTTCCTTTGACTGGGACATATCTTCAATTTTCCTGGTGTGATTTGTTATTTTTTGTTGGTGTCTGTACATTTAATTACCTTAATTAGTTTATTCTGGAGATTACTTTCACTTATCTTACCTAGGGTTTTCTTGCTAGATGAGTTTGTTGTCTATCTGTTCATTGACCTTCAGTTCAGCTTTTTCTGAGCCTCTAGCTTAAGTTTTGTTTAATAGAGGGTGATTTTTCAGTTCTTGTTTTCTTGTTTCTTGTCCTGCTTGTAAGGTGCCTTTTCCCTCCCCACCCTTAGGAGGGTCTACATAGGTATTACAGACTCCAGCCGGGTTTTCCCGAACTAAGCTGGCCTCCTTTCGGGGGGAAGGAATCACTTGTGTCAGTTTTCCCTGAGTGTGAGACCCAGCAGGTTGAAAGACATTCCTGTGAATTCTCTGGGCTCTGTTTTTCTTATCCTGCCCAGTATGTGGCACTTATCTCTCTGCGGGTCCCACCAGCAAAATATGTTGTGGCTCCTTTAACTTTGGAAGGTTCTCCCTGCTGGGGGCATGGTGGAGACAGAGGAAAGTTTGTAGGCTGGTTTTAATGGCTTCAAATTGCGAAGCCCTGGGATCTGAATTCCTTTAGAGAGGGATTCCACCTGAGTTGTATTTCACCCCTCCCGTGGGGAAGGTTCAGGTGGGAGACAGCCCTGAAAGCAGCCTGTTTCTGCATTTGGGGCAGTTGCAACCTGTCTAGTCCCGGCGCTGAGTCCAGAGGCAACCAAGCCTCTGTAGAAACAGCTGCAGAAGTTACTAGGTTTTGCCCCTGCAAAGAGGGGCAGGGCTGACAGAAACAAACAAACAGGCTTTTTGGCTTGGACAGCACAAACTACTTGAAAAAAAGGGGAGGGGGGGCATAAAGGACTTGGAGATACATAGAGTAATGTATCAATTTAAGTTCTAAATTTAAGTTCTTTATTAACAAACCTGAGGAATGTGGGTCTTGCTCTAAAAAGCTATTTTTTTTTTTTGCTTTGTTTCTACTGCTAAACTGTTTTTTAGATACAATTGCAAGGCTTCTCAGGCTCTGACTGCCCCAAGCAGGGGTGGGATTAAGCTTACCTCAGAGACAACGAGGCTGGTTAGGTGAAAGGACTTAATTCCCAAGAGAGGGGTGGGGCTCCCTCCCTCAAGGAATTCAGACCCCAGGGACTGGAAAACTGAAGCAATTAAAGCCAGCCTACAACCTCCCCTCTGTCTCCACCACGCCCTCAGCAGGGAGCGTCTGCTGAAGTTGAAGGTACTGCATCACTTCATGGTGGTGGAATCTGCAGGCTGACAGGCATCATACACTGGGCAGGATAGAAAAAATGCAGAGTCTAGCGGCATCTTGGGAAAGTCTGTCAACCTGCTGGGTCTTACACTCAGGGAAAACTGATGCAGTTGAATCTTTCCTCCTGAGAGAAGGCCAGTCTGGACTGGGAAAATCTGACTGGAGTCTGTAATATCTAAGAAGACCCTCCTAAGGAAAACAAAACAAAACAAAAGGTTCCATACAGGCAGGACAACAAAGAAGAAAACAAGAACTGAAAAATTCTGATCTGTTAAATAAAACCTATGCTAGAGGTCTAAAATAAGTTGAACTGAATGTCAAAGAACAGATAGATAACAAAGCATCCAGCAAGAAAATCCTAGGTAAGAGAGTGAAAACAATCTCCAGAAGAAACTAATTAAGAACATTAAATGCCTAGATACCAGCAAAAAATAATGAATCATACTAGGAAAATTGAAAATATGGCCCAGTCAAGGGAACAAACCAACAATTCAAATGAGATACAGGAGTCAAAACACCTAATTCAGGGTGTTTGGACAGACATGGAAAGTCTCATCAAAAATCAAGTAAAAAAATTGAGGGAGATTTAAAGAAGACAATGGGCAAACAAAAAGAAGAAATAGAAAGTCTGGAAAACAAATCACAGAACTTTGGGAATGAAAGACACAGTAGAAGAGATGAAAAAAAAACAATGGAAACCTACAATGTTAGATTTCAAGAGGCAGAAGAAAGGATAAGTGAACCGGAGGATGGAACATCTGAAATCTGACAAGCAAAAGGGAAGATGGGGAAAAGGATGGAAAAATATGAACAGGGACTCAAGGAATTGAATGACAACATGAAGCACATGAATATTCATGTTGTGGGTGTCCCAGAAGGAGAAGAGAAGGGAAAAGGAGAAGAAAGACTAATGGAGGAAATTATCACAGAAAATTTCCCAACTCTTATGAAAGACTTAAAATTACAGATCCAAGAAGTGCTGCATACCCCAAATAGAATAGATCCAAATAAACATACTCTGAGACACTGACTAATAAGAATGTCAGATATCAAAGAGAAAGAATTTTGAAAGCAGTCCATCACATAAAAGGGAAGCCCAATAAGACTATGTGTAGATTTCTCAGTAGAAACCATGGAGACAAGAAGACAGTGGTATGATATATTTAAGATTCTAAATGAGAAAAACTGCCAACTAAGAATTCTATATCCAGCAAAATTGTCCTTTAAAAATGAGGGGGAAATAAAAACATTTTCAAGCAAAGAAATCACTGATAGAATTTGTGACCAAGAGACTGGCTCTGCAAGAAATACTAAAGGGAACACTAAAGGCAGATAAGAAAAGATAAGAGACAGAGGTATGGAGAAGAGTGCAGAAATGAAGACTATCAGTAAAGGTAAAAAGAGATAAAATTAGAGATAAAATTTTGCCAAAAGGCAAAATGGCAGAAGAAAGTACTACCCTTACAATAATATCACTAAATGTTAATGAATTAAACTCCCCAATCAGAATATAGAGACTGGCATAATAGACTAAAAAACAGGACCCATCTATATGCTGCCTACAGGAGATGCATTTTAGACTCAAGGACAAGCATAGGTTGAAAGCGGAAGGTTGGGAAAAGATATTTCATGCAAACAACAATCAGAAAAAGCATGAGTAGCTATACTAATATCTGACAAATTAGACTTCAAATGTGAAACAATTAAAAGAAAGAAAAAAGGACACTATATATTAATAAAAGGAACAATTCCATAAGAGGACATAACCATCATAAATATTTATGCACCAAGCCAGAGTGCTCTAAAATACATGAGACAAATACTGAAAACCATGAAAAGAGAAATATACACATCTACCATAATGGCTGGAGACTTCAATTCCCTGCTCTCATCAATGGATAAAACATCTAGACAGAGGATCAAGAAAGAAACAAGAGAATTTGAATTGCACAATAAATGAGCTAGACTTAATAAACATTTGTAGAACATTACACCCCACAACAGCAGGATACACCTTTTTCTCAAAGGCTTATGGATCATTCTCAAGGACAGACCATATGCTGTGTCACAAAGCAAGTCTCAATAAATTTAAAAAGATTGAAATCACACCAAACATTTTCTCAAATCATAAAGGAATGAAGTTGGAAATCAATAACGGGAGAGGGCTGCAAAATTCACACATATATATGGAGGCTCAACAACACACTCTTAAACAGTGTGTCAAGGAAGAAATTACAAGAGAAGTCAGCAAATATCTCAAGGCAAATGAAAATGAAAACACAACATATCAACATTTATGGGATGCAGCAGAGGCAGTGCTAAGAAGGAATTTTTTTTTTTTGCCTTAAACGCCTATTTCAAAAAAAAAAAAAGAGCAAATCAAGGATTAACTATTCACTGGGAAGAACTAGAGAAACAACAGCAAACTAACCCCAAAGCAAGAAAAGGAAAGAAATAATGAAGATTAGAGCTGAAATAAATGAAATTGAGGACATGAAAACAATCGAGAAAATCAACAAAACCAGAAGTTGGTTCTTTGAGGAAGTCAATAAAATTGGTGGACCCTTAGCAAGATTGACAAAAAGAAGAGAGAGGATGCAAATAAATAAAATCAGAAATGGAAGAGGAGAAATAACCACTGACCCTGAAGAAATGAAGGCAGTATTGAGAAGATACTATGAACAACTTTATGCTAGTAAACCAGACAATGCAGATGAAATGGAAAACTTCCTAGAAAACCATGAACAATCAACAGTGACTTGAGAAGAAATATATGATCTGAACAACCAATCGCAAGTAAAAATTTGAATCAGTCGGTTAGAAGCTCTCAAAAAAGAAAAGTCCAGGATCAGATGGCTTCACATGTGAATCCTACCAAGCATTCATGAAAGAATTAGTACCAATCCTACTCAAACTCTTCCAAATATTTGAAAAGGAAGGAAGGCTATCTAACTCATTCTATGACACAAACATCACCCTCACGCCAAAACCAGACAAAGATACTATAAGAAAAGAAAATTACAGACCAATCTCTCTAATGAATATAGATGTAAAAATCCTCAAAAAATTCTTGAAAATTGAATCCAGCAGCATATTAAAAGAATTACACAGCATGACCAGGTTGAATTTATCCCAGGTATGCAAGGATGGTTCAACATAAGAAAATCAATTCATGTAATATACCATATCAACAAATCAAAGCAAAAAAAGCACATGATCTTCTCGATTGATGCAGAAAAGGCATTTGACAAAATTCAACATCCTTTCTTGTTGAAAGCACTTCAAAGGATAGGGATAGAAAGGAAGTTCCTCAATATGATAAAGGGAATATGTGAAAAACCCACAGCTAACATCATCCTCAATGGGGAAAAAATTGAAAACTTTCCCCCTAAGATCAGGAACAAGACAAGGATGTTCACTATCACCACTGTTATTCAACATTGTGCTGGAAGTTCTAGCCAGAGCAATTAGACAAGAAAAAGAAATACAAGGCATCCAAATTGGAAAGGAAGAAGTAAAATTCTCACTGTTTGCAGATGATATGATACTATATGTCAAAAACTTTGAAAAAATCCATAACACAACTGCTAGAGCTAATAAATGAGTACAGCAAAGAAGTAGGTTACAAGATCAACATTCAAAAATCTGTAATGTTTCTATGCACTAGTAATGAGCAATCTGAGGAGGAAATCAAGAAAAAAATTCTATTTACAATTGCAACCAAAAGGATAAAATACTTAGGAATAAATTTAACTAAAGATACAAAAGCCTATACAAAGATAACTACAACAAATTGTTAAACGAAATCACAGAAGACCTAAATAAGTGAAAGAGCACACCATGTTCATAGATTGGAAGACCAAATATAGTTAAGACGTGAATTCCACCCAAACTGATTTACAGATTCAATGCAATATCAGTTAAAATCCCAAAAACTTACTTTGCAGAAATAGAAAAAACCATAACCAAATTTATGTGGAAAGGCAGGGTGCCCTGAATAGCTAAAACTATCTTGTGAAAGAAAAATGAAGTTGGAGTTCTCATATTACCTGACTTTAAGGCGTATTACAGAGCTACTGGTCAGAACACCATGGTACTAGCATAAAGATTGATGTACTGACCAATGGGATTGAATAGAGGGTTCAGACATAGACTCTCTCATCCACAGACAATTGATCTTTGATAAGGCAGTCAAGCCAACTCACCTGGGATCGAATAGTTTCTCCAATAAATGCTCCCTGGGGAACTGGATATCTACATGCAAAAGCATGACAAAAGGAGCCATAGCTCACACCCTATACAAAGATTAACTCAAAATGGTTCAAAGATGTAAACATTAGTGCTAAGATCATTCAACTTTTAGAAGAAAATGTAGGGAAATATCTTATAAATCTTGTAAATAGGAGGTGGTTTCCTAGATCTTACACCTAAAAGCATGAGCACTGAAGAAAGAAATAGAAAAATGGGAACTCCTCAAAATTAAACACTTTTGCACATCAGAGAACTTTGTCAAAAAAGTAAAAAGGCAGCCTACACAATAGGAGACAATATTTGGAAATTATATCTTCAGATAAGGGTCTATTATCCAGAATACATAAAGAGATGTTCAACTCAACAACAAAAGGACAAACAACCCAATTGAAAAATGGGCAGGTGGACGATGGTGGCGCAGCAAGCAGAGTTCTTGCCTGCCATGCCAGAGACCTGGGTTTGATTTCTGGTGCCTGCTCAAGAAAAAAAAAATGGGCAAAAGACATGAACAGACACTTCTCAGAAGAGGAACTACAAATGGCTAAAAGGCACATGAAAAGATGCTCGACTTTCCTGGCAATCAGGGAAATGCAAATCAAAACCACAATGAGATACTATCTCACACCCACCAGAATGGCCATTATCAATAAAACAGAAAACGACAAGTGCTGGAGAGGATGTGGAGAAAGAGGCACACTTATCCACTGTTAGTGGGAATGTAAAATGGTAGAACTGTTGTAGACGGCAGTGTGGCAGTTCCTCAGGAAGCTACGTATAAAATTGCCATATGATCCACCAATGCCATTGCTAGGTAACCATTCAGAGGACATCAGGGCAAGGGCACAAACAGACACTTGCACACTAATGTTTATAGCAGCATTATTTACAATTGCCAAGCAATGGAAACAACCCAAATGTCCATCAATAGATGAGTGGCTAAAGAAGCTGTGGAATATACATATGATGGGATGTTACACAGCTGTAAGGCAAGAATAAAGTCATGAAGCATGAAACAATGTGGATGGACCTTGAGGACATTATGCTGAGTGAGATTAGTCAGAAACAAAAGGATAAATACTGTGTAGTGTCTCACTGATATGAATGAACATTAATGCGTGAACTTGGAGAATTTCAGTTAAGAGGTTATCAGGAGATAGAAATAGGGTAGATATTGGGTAATTGGAGGTGAAGGGATACAGATTGTGCAACAGGACTGATTGTAAGACTTCAGAAATGGTTAGCACAATATTACCTGATTGTAGCACAAAATGTAAGTACACTGAATGAAGCTGAATGTGAGAATGATGGAGGAGGGCTGGTGGCACATATGCAATGAGAAGGAAAGATAGACGAAAGAAACTGAGATGGTATAATCTAGGAATGCCTAGAGTAATGATGGTGACTAAGTGTACAAATTCAGAAATGTTTTTGCATGAGGAAGAACAAAGGAATGTCAATATTGTAAAGTGTTGGGAATAGATGATTATTCATATTTTAAAACGTCAACTTCTGTGTGAGATTAAAGCAAGAATATATGTTTCTGTGTTAAGTTTTTACAATAAAAATAATAAAAAAATTTAAAGTGGGCTCTAAAATGTTTACTTTATCATAAGGCTTATGTTCTTAATATGAGGCAGTCCTACTATGTGCTTACATTAAATTAGAGAAAATTTGGTTTTGATTTTTTCTTTCAGAAATTATACTTTCTTGAATAAAGTCTATTTCCCAGTTTGCTGAAATAACTTAAAGATTTGTGTTCTTATATGTGGTTATTTTTTAAAATTTTTTATTTTGAGATAAGTTCAAGCAAGAATGTTTTTAGAATAATGCAGAAAAACAAGTATGTCCTATACTCAGATTTCATTAACTTTTAGCATTTTGCTTTGTCACTATGTCTTTACCCCTCAATATTTTTGTGTATACTTCTAGGAATAGGGGTATTCTCTTTTTAAATTATTATGCATTTATAAATTCAGGAAATGTATCATTGATATAATTTAATATATATTCTTATCCCAGTGGTGTCACTGGTCTCAGTATTGTGCTTTATAATATCATTTCTTCCTGCATTATTCTCCCATGATCGCGTATTGCATTTAGCTGAGATTTTCTTATAGTGTCCTTTAATCTGGTATAATTCCTCAGTCTTTTATTTTTCATTACATTTGCAAAGAATATAAGCCAGGTTTTTAATATTTCTTATTATGGGGTTGTCCTCTGTTTCCTCATCAAATTCTCCCCTTAAATATGGAATTAATCGATAATTCTTTCCCAAAGTATTACTATTACCATGCTGCAAAAGGGAGATTTTCCAACTCGACCTTTTGCACCACATGAGCTATTGAAATGTTTCCTTAAATACATAAGGATGTCCATTTATTCGTATATTGTTGATTGAGGAAAAAAAATCAAATCCTTTACAACTGTCCTTTCACCAGTGAATTACCTGGCATCCTTGTAGAAAATCAATTGAACTTGTAGCAGTGTTTTGTCACTTCCTCTGTGTAAGTTTTGTACATCTTTTGTCACATGTACAACTGTATTTTCATGCTATTCTGAATGAATCCTGTTTTAATTTCATGTTAGCAAATTTGTTCTTAGTACAGAGAAATAAAATTTATATATGTAAACTGATCTTGTAAATTGCAACCTTCTTAACTTGATGTAGAGTTACTCAGACTTTTTCTTTTAATCCTCTTTTTTATGACTTCTGTCCTTTTATATTTATTGAGATTTGTTTTATGACCCAACACATGTTCTATCATAGTGAATGTTTCATGTGTCTTTCAAGGAATATGACTTTTTATTGTTGAATTATTTTAGAATTGTCAATTCTAGGCCACATAAATTGGTATGGTTTTCAAGACTTCTATATTCTGATTTCTTATCTACTTTTTCTAACAATAATTAAGAGATCAATGATAGATTTTATAAATATAAATGTTCAGTTTTCAACATTTTCTATTAATTTTGTGAATTTTTGCTTCCTGCATTTTGAATCTCTGTTTTCAGGTAAATTTATGGTTATAAGTGTTGTATCATCCTGCTATCTTGGCCTTTAGATAATTATAAAAATGTTCATTTTTATCTGTATTAATATTTCTTGTTTTAAAGACAATATTTTCTGATTTATTTATAGCTACTTATGTTCCTATAGTTTATGTTTGCATTTTGTTATTTTCAACTCATTAACTGTCTTTGAGTTTAATGTGTGTCCCTTCTACAAAGCATGTAGTTTGAGCATGCTTTCTCCTGCCTAGTCAATAATCATTATGCACAGCTAATGTATTACTGATGGTGGGTTTTGTTTTGTCTTTTCAATATTTATCTTCCAATTTATCTCATTACTTGCTTTGCTCCTTTCTCCTCCTTTACTGCCTTCTTTTCTATAAAATGTTTTATTGTACAAATTTAATTCTTCTATTAATTTTTTAGCTGTGTTTATTTGTATTGCTTTTTAGCAGTTGCTCTAGATGTTACAGCAGGCAATTTTAATTTATCACAGAATACTTCAAATAAACTCTTCCATTAAAATATGAAACCTTTGCACTGATACAGTTTAATTTCCTCTCCTCTTTTTATTGTCATGTGTATTATATCCCCATACATAATGAACTCAAAAATGCAACTTTTAATTTTAGCTTTAAATAATGTCTTTCAAAGAAACTGAAAGAAGAAAAGAATGTATATATACATTTTTAATTAGAGAAGTTGTAGGTTTACTATATGCCTTTATATTTAGCTTTATACTTACCATTTCCACTGTTTTCATTCCTTCCTGGAGATCCAAGTTACTTTTTGGTACATTTCTCTAAAGTCTGAAGGACCTGATGACTTTCTCCAGCACTTATTGCAGGGTGCATCTGGTAGCAGGTATATGATTTTTATTTAAAAACTGGAAATGCCTTTTTCACAGCTTTATTTTCAAAGGAGAGTTTCACTAGATATAAAATTCTTTTGATAAGCCATTCCGATATCTTCTGGCCTCCATTATTTCTGGTGGAATGGTGATTACTAACAATATTCAGTCATTTGTATGTTTTCTGTCAGCTTTTTTGTACTTTTGTTGACATTCGTATCTTTGGCTTTCAGCAGTTTTATTATGATAAGTCTGTGTGATTTCCTTTGCATATTCCTATTTGGGTTTCTTTAAGGTGTTTCATCTGTAAGTTATTGTTTGGAACATATTTGGCCCTTGTTTCTTTAAGTATTTATCTGTCCCTTTCTCTTTTTTCTATCCTTTGGTGATTCTACTTACACATATTGTAGAGTTCTTGGCATTATGTGACCCATCTCTGAGATCTTGTTCATTTTTTTTTAATCTATTTTTTTTTCCTATTTTTGAGATTAGATCATTTATATTGGTCTATCTTGAAGTTCAATGAGTCTTCCTTCTTACATCACAAATCTCCTCCAAACCTTTCTAGAAAATTTATCTTTTTCAGTTATTGTGTTTTTCAGATCTAGAATTTCCATTTGGTTACTTCACAGTTCCTGTTTCTCCAGTGAGATTCCCTATATGTTCACTAATTATTAGCATATTATCCTATGATTCTTGATTTTCCTTTAATTTGTGAACAAATGTGCAATAGCTGCTTTGATAGCTGCTAAATTTATCTGCTAAATCTGGTCACACTCAGGCATTCAAAGTCTTTTCTATTGACTCATTTTCTTCCCCTGAATGTTGGTGATAATTTCTTGTCTCTTTAAACATTAAACATTAATTATTAGTTGAAAGCTGGATATTGTAGAAATACAAGGCAATAGCTCTTGATTCTGTTTTGCTCTTCTGAGAATTTTTGTATTTTTTGTTTATTATTTTTTTAAGGGCAATGAACTTTTCTGAACTCAGACTGTGAAATCCTTCTCCCTGTACTTTTGCTCACTACTTTTCATACTAGCATAAATCCCTAAGGATTCCATTGTTTGTACCTTAAGGTCAGTCAGAATTTTAAGCATAGGTTATAATCAGGCACCTCAAGCAATTAAAGCTTCTATTCTTTGCTTTTTGAGTGGTGTGTGGCTTGAGGAGTACATACAAAGAGAAAGAAAACTCTCTCGTGTCCCCAGGATGTCAGTATTCGGTGGGATTTCTAGAGTCTCCTCTGTGCATTATGTAGTTTAGCAGTCAGTCTGGGCAGTATGGTGAGATTATTTTTCAGCCATTCTTCATCTCTTTTTTCACTTCCAAAATCTTCCTTTTAAAATACTAAGTGCTCTGATTCTTGCTTCAAAAGAAACGCATGGCTGGTAAAGCTGTAGGTTTTACAGCTCAAGCTAGGGGTGGAGTTGTAATTCCCAAGACATGTACAACACAAATTCAATAACTTTAAACAATTCAGTAATAACTATGTGTAAACACTTCTCAACTTGTTACCTGAATTTGATAACTTTTTAGTGTCTGAAATGGTGGTTTCAAATAATATTTTCCCAAAATTTCAAGTTGCTTTTTGAAAAGTAATTGCAGAACCTCCTCATGTCACCATTACAGGAAGTAGAGTCCTTGGGTTTCACTTAGTGAAAATAACAATATAAGCATACCTCTTATTTCTATTTTCTTACACAAAAAATAGCAATGTCTGTATGTATGTGTTTGTGCTTTGCTGTTTTCACTTAATATATCATTGAAATCACTCAATATTCATATTGGGCTTTCATTAAAAAATTCATAGAATTTCTATATGTTCATAAACTGTAATTTATTCAAGGAAGGATGGCTAGTAGTGTCCAATATTGTTCAATAACAATCCTGCAATATGTATCCCTGCACATAGGCATTTTTTGTGTTGTTGGTTATGTATCTTCAGGGTAAATTCCTGTAAGTGGGAGTTCATCAAAAAAGGATAAACAGTAAAAGCATATATTTTTGTTAGATGTTGCCAAATTCCTCCATAAACTTTGAATTATTTTGCATTCCCATTTGTTATATATGACAATGCGCATTTCCCAACATTCTCACCGACAGAGTGTATTTTTAAAGTTTTGAAGGTTGGCCAGTTTGAGAGGTAAGGAGTTGTGTTACAGTATAGCTTTTGCATTCATTTTCTTTTTCATAAGTTAAGTTTACACCATTCATGTTTCAGAACCATTTTGTATGTTTTTAAAATTGTTTATTCATGCTTTGGCACATTTTAAATAAGATTTGCCAGAGTCAAATTTTATTATATTATAATTTAAATGCAACAAAATTCACTACCTTTGGGATGAGTTCTGACTTATCTATGCAGTCATATAACTGTCACCACAATCAAGAAATAGGATGTTTCCATTACTTCAGAAAGATCACTTACGACCCTTTACAATTCTACCACAATCCCTTCTTGCCATTTAAATCTTTAATTCTTCAGCACTGTTTTATAGTGCGAAGTGTTGGGCATTGAACATCTTTGGTCATCTTAATTCCTATTTCATATTTCTAATTCTAGTGGTGTAAACAGTATTGCATCATTGTTTTTATAATTTGAATGCATGGCTGTTCAATACTATTGTACAGAAATGTAATGAATTTTTATACCAGATAGTAAACATTTTGGCATCGTGGACCACACAGTCCTGTGTATGCAAACAAGTGGACACGGCAGGCCATAGTTTGCTGATTTTTTCCTCTCTGTGTCTTATTTTGGAGAGTTTCTATTGTTACGTCTTCAAGTTCTCCAATCTTCTGCAATGACTATTGTGTCATTAATCCCATTTGGTGTATTTTTTTGTTGTTGTTTTCATTGTAGTATAATATATGCAACTCAAATTTTCCCATTTTAGCCACTTTCAAGTGTACAATTCCATGGTAATTTCATTCACATTATTGTGCTACCATCACTACCATCCATTACCAAAACCTTTTCGCCCCCTAAACTGGAACTCTGTACCCATCAAGCGATGAGTCCCCATTCTCACCCCATCTCCTGGTAACCTGTAATCTACGTTAGGTTTCCATGAATTTGCATATTCTAGGTATTTCATATACGTGGAGTCATACATTTGTCCTTTTGTGTCTGGACTGTTTCACTCAATGCAGTGTCTTCATCCTGGTTGTGTCATTTATCAGAACTTCCTTTTTTTGCAGCTGGATAATACTCTATAGTATGCATATTGTTTATCCATTCTTATCTCAGACCTTTTAGTTTTCATCTCTGTATGTTTGAGTTAGGTCTTCTTTATATTTTCCGTGTCTTTATTTATCATACTCACCATCTTCTCCAGCCTCTTGAATATATAGACTACAGTTGTAATAAGTTTGTCAATGTCTTTGTCTTCCAGTTCTTTCGTCTGTTTCATTTTCTGGGTTAATTTTAATGGATTGATTTTTGTCCATATTTTGGATCATATTTTCCTGACTTTTAGCATCCTGGTAATTTTATTTTAGCTCCAGATATTGGGCCTTTTATTGTCTTAAATGTCAGATAATTTTGTTTTCCTACAAATATTCTTGAGCTTTTTTTCTGGTAGAATTAAATTACTTGGAAAGTGTTTGATAATGTGTGTCTTGCTTTTTTGTTTGGTGGAATGAGAGCTGTGTTTACATTAGCGTTAGTTTTTGTCCACTCTGGTTTGTGAGAACAGGATTTTTTCTGAGCACTGTAAGAGCTCTGTGCTGTTTCCTGTAATCTTTTCAGATTATTCTTTATAAGACCTTCAGTAGTTTCTGCATAAACCTGTGTTGATCAGTACTCAACTGAATTCTCTGTATGTGCAGCTTTCTCCTCTCCAGTACTCTGCCTTGTGAAATTGTCCTGTGAAGTTCTTAGCTTTCCCAGATCCCCCGATTATCTCAACCCTATGAGACCACTGCACTTTGCCTACATTTCTTGTCCCTGCACTATTCGCCAATATAATTGGTCTCAATTCTGTCATATTATTTTGTATTCTAATTACTCTGTGCATGTTTTAAGTTTACTGTGTTTGTTTATCTACATAGCTATTTAGAGTGTCTTCTTTTTAGCTATGTTTAAATTTTTTCCATGTTATTGTTATATACAGACATGTATAAACATGTGTGTGGGTATCTTTTATGTATTCTTCATCCCTTTTCTCTTACTTAATAATTTACTCTCTGGTGTGCTAATTTTAGATGTATCATTTGATGATATTCATTCACTTCTCCTTCTCTGTTCCCATCTCTTTCTATTTTTAGCTGCATATGTTTAATTATTTTGCTCATAATCACTCCTTTATTTTAATGTTGATTCTAAAATTAAATATATTAAGTATTTTTTAAAGTATTTTTGATTGGACTATTTGCTATTTTTCCCCCAGTTATCTCATGGTTGTCTGAAACTCTTCCTCTAATACATTTCTCAGGGTTCAAATATTAATATACTATGTTTTTAGTCATTCCAATATTAAAACTGCTTACCTGGCTATATCATCCTTGACTCTTCATTTTTTAATTTAATTCTTTTTTTTTTTTTTGCATGGGCAGGTACCAGGAATCAAACCCAGGTCTCCGGCATAGCAGGCAAGAATTCTGCCACTGAGCTACCGTTGCCCACTCTTAAATTGGATTTTTTGAAAATAATATTCTATAGCTCCCCCTTTTTTTTTGTATTTTTTGAGAATCTGTCTAATTATTCTACCGTTATGGGTTTTATATTTTTCCTTAGTAATTTGAGTTGGTATTGTTTGTTTTTGTTTGATCTTTAATATCTAATGGTTTTACAAGGAAATGTCTCAAGGCTGATTGTGTAGGTCACTTTTTACCAGATATATGGAAGGTCCTTTAAATGTGTGCATTTGTTTTGCTTATTTCTTTGAAGTTGTCACAAATTTAAATATTTAAATTTTTTTCTCCCATTGGTTTACTTTCTTTTTCCATTTGTTTACTTTTATTATCAGGGATTGCAAACATTTATTTGCCATTACATTTCTTCCTGATTGTGTTCATTTCTGTTTATAGCTTTTGAATTTCTGATTTTGTTACTTTTTGAGGGCTTAAAAATTCAATTTCAAGCTTTTATTACAGTTTTATTCTGCATTATGATGTTCTTTAGATGAATTTTTTTCATCAACTAATGACGAAAATCTTTATGCTCTTTTTTATGTTTTCTTCCAGTAGCTTTTTTTGGGAAGTTTGTCTCTTCATTATTTTTATTTTGGCATGGGCAGGCTCCGGGAATCGAACCTGGGTCTCTGGCATGGCAGATGAGGATTCTGCCACTTAACCCACAGTCACACCTCCCTGTTTCTTTAATTTTTATTCCTAGATATTTTGTATTTTAGTTTCTGTCTAAAGAGTGAAAGGAAATATCTTTAAGGATTTGTTACTGATGAGAGTGAGGGAGAGTGGGAATGTTTTGGGATTATTTTTCATTACTACCAGAGTCTTAATTTTTCCTATAAGTCCTTCTTTCCTTCACTATCTCATCACTGAAAGACATCTCCCATTCTCTCTTTATCTCATATTTTTTTCAGGAAGGGATGGGTCTCTGCTCACTTTTTCACTTTTAATTGAGTCTCCAAGGCTCTTTTTTCCTATACACACAAAAACTTGCAAATGTAGCAGCAGCTCAACTAAAATTTAGTGTTTATTTCAGTACTGGTGGGTTATAGAAGGAAGTTCGAATTCAGGATTCCATCATTAGCCTCTAGAGGTGAAAGCTCTTTTTAAAGGTCTTTTTAATGGGAACTGATGAGATTGCAGTTGGCATGGGTTTGCTTTCTTGTGTATTTTTAGGGCAATGAAGGAATTTATTATTTGACTAATGGAAACATGGCCTGGGGTCTCCATACTTGATTACTAGCTCTCTTCACTGCCATCCTTTTATTTTCTCTTAGAATGGAAAATAGAAAAGTTGCTGAAATAGGAGCCTTTTAAATGAATCTAAAGAATCTATGGCTGTGGTTGAATTTATATAGGTGTGTTTTGTCTTGGCTGAGAACTTATAGCTGAATCTTCTGTTTCTTCCAGTACTCTTCCTCTGAACCCAAGTAGGTTTCCAGTGTAGATCTACATCAATTCCAGCAATTCTAAGATTTTTAGGCTAAATTGTTGTTTTATTTTATCCATCAATGAAATTCCAGTGTATTATAATATATTTTTCTTTATTGCTCAAAACTTTTATAAAATGCCTTATTTAAAGACAGGCAAGGGCAGGCTTTTTTTGATTGCCAAAATACAGATTAAGGTCTGGCATGTATTCACAGAGACTTAAAAAGCAAAAAGATTCATGTGCATCTAAGAATACAACATTATAGTGCAATAACTTAAGAATCGTTGTAGTTCTAATAGAGGGTAAAATATAAATTGCAGTTTGCAGCACAAGCTGTGTTTGCTAAACTTTATCAAATTAGCCTACAGAGTAAAGTAAACCCTACAGAGTAAAGTCAGATCTATCAGCTCTGCACCCCCTTGTTTCTACCACAAAGCATTTCCTAAATTTTACCAAATAAGTAATAATCTAATGGGCACTCTGTAACCTCAAATTTTGTGAAAAAAATTTTATTTCATTGACTAATCTTTCTTATTTTATTTGTAAAAGTGATATATCATCCACTCAGTGGGTATATATCCTATTAGATACGTATGAATTTAGGTGACAATTTACAAATCTGTGTCTCTTCTTATTAATTCTTGCACAATGCTCTGTGTCACTTACCCTAAAAAATTGTGTTCCAAAGTACAACAGTTTTCAAAAATATTCTATAAAGCATTAGGTTCCATGATTTAAAATATTGAGAAATGCTGGAAATCTTCCACTTGAGAAATCAATGTACATTAATATATTGCAGGTTCTGAAAGGTCTAGTGATATGATATCTGTAGAACTTGGGGAAATCCAGCATTTTAGACTTGCAATTATTCATTAAGTTGGGCAAAAAGGATTACTGTTACAGAATTTTTTTGATGTCAGTATTATATAATATGATAATGCCATGAGCAGTGCAGGTAAAATGAATGTGGCATTTAATAATATCAGCGGACTGTCAGAATGCCCTAAGATAACTGTAATTATCGTAATTATTCATATACATCCAGGGTGAAATTCTGTTCTGTTATTTGTAGATAGTTGGGTTTGGTTAAAGGGTGAATTTAATTTACCTCATTAAGGGTAGAGAGAATTCAGAGAGCCTCAGAAATGAATATTTTTTAAATAAGAAGTTTAGGGAAATACCCCTTTATAGAAAATATAAAAGTGGTTTGTATATATTGCCTAAAATAACCTAAAAGTAGTTTTGTTGATGCGATAATTATGTAAATGTACTGAGACTATACATGCGATGCTACAAAGTATGCAATTGAAGGAACACACTAATGAAATAATGAGTAAACTGCACTCAGTGTTGTCCAAATAAATAGCTCCAAATGTTTGGAGCATGCTTAATATAACCTGAAAAGAAAAAAAAAATGTTGTGCTTTTCAGTTATTCCCTTTGTTTTATCACCTTTACAATCTAATATATTAGCAAAGTATCTACTGTTATATTTTTAGTGGTGATAAATTTTTAGTTCCATAAGTTAAATATGCAAATGTTGTATTTCAAGTAATATGAAATTGACTTGAATATATATTTAATTTATGGTAATATCAATAGGCAAGTAGTAAGCTTCAAAAATTCATTTATTTACATTTTATAAAATTTTAGCTTTAATATAAAAGCAATTAAATGCTTTAATAGATGTCTAGTAGAGAATACATATAAATATATTGCTTAAATATTTTAAGACTAAATTAAAGGCCCAAGGTGACAATATTGTTAATTAGCTTATGATAAGGGATAAATTGCTTTTAAGTTATATTTAATAAGAAACATATATAATATCTTAATTAGCCCAACCTACACTTACTAACAGTATATATACCATTTGTGAACAATAAACCTTGAAAACTAATCCTGTGAGTAAGCAGGAGAACTTATTTCTATTCAGTATTTTATTATTCTTTTAATATGTACCTATTTATTAGTTTTGTGCTAAATAGCCTATGTTTGCTTCTCTCTGATGCATCATTTTAAAATGTTGATAACATGGTAACAATTATATAGTTTCAGGGAAAAATTGACCTGTACCTATTTAGTTATGCAACTGGAACAAATTATAAACTTTGTTTCCTAATGTTCTGGATTTGTAGTTGAAAGAAAGAAAAGCAGATTCTCCCCCATTTTGAAAATTATCATGCAAGTTATATTTGAGTTTTAAATTTATTTTTTTCCATACAATACTGTTTAAATTATTATTTAAGATATTTTTCTCATTAATGGAAGGGTCACCAACCCAGGGGTTTTCTATATTGTATTTGTTATTGAAATGTACGATTTAGTATGTTAATTTAAGTAGAATAATATAGTAACTCTGATATAAAAGAGGCATATAAGAAAAAATAAAAAGTCTAGAAAAGTGCTCTCAAATCTTTTTGAAAAGGAAAGAAAAAGTATGAGGTAATGAGAAAAACATCCATTTTGAAGATAGGATTTGAGTAATTTAAGAGGAAAGAACTGTATGGTGGTTTGGAGCTGTGTCCCCTGGAAAAATGTTCTTAACCCAAATCCATCCTATGAGCGGGAGCCCATTGAAAGTAAGACCCTTTGGTGGGGCTCCTTCAGTAAAGGCGTGGCCCGAGTCCATCCGGATGGGTCTTAACCTGTTACTGGAGTCCTTCGTAAGCAGAATGAAATCCAGACATCTAGAGAGAATGCCGCAGGAAGCAACAAGCTGAAGGACAACGGAACCCAGAAGAAAAGGGAGAGTCCAGGAGGGGTCTCCCTGTGTGCATTGCTGTGAAGCTGCCAAGGACAAGGACCGTGGAAGCAATGCATCGACCACAGAAGCAACGCATCGACCAAGGAAGCAATGCATCGACCACGGAAGCAACGCATCGACCACGGAAGCAATGCATCGACCATGGAAGCAACGCATCGACCATGGAAGCAACTCATCGACCACGGAAGCAACGCATCGACCATGGAAGCAACGCATCGACCACGGAAGCAACGCATCGACCACGGAAGTAATGCATCGACCACGGAAGCAACACATCGACCACGGAAGTAATGCATCAACCACGGAAGCAATGCATCGACCATGGAAGCAACGCATCGACCACGGAAGCAACTCATCGACCACGGAAGCAATGCATCGACCATGGAAGCAACGCATCGACCACAGAAGCAATGCATCGACCACGGAAGCAACGCATCGACCACAGAAGCAATGCATCGACCACGGAAGCAACACATCGACCACGGAAGTAATGCATCAACCACGGAAGCAATGCATCGACCATGGAAGCAATGCATCATCCTGGTCGTGCTTTAACTGATCTTCTCCTGACTACAAAGCTGGGGGCCAGTAAACTTCTGTTGCTTAAGCCAACCCGTTGCATGGTATGTGCTTTGGCATCCAGAAAACTAAAACAGTAGGAAAAAGAAGAAAAATAATCATTTAAAGTAAAACATAAAACATAATACTGTCCAAAGAATAGTAAAGAAAAATATAAGGCATCATCAGAATCAGAAGGAAGAAATCATGTAGACCAGGCAATTGTTTTGTTTTCCTTTAATGACTGAATTATGTTAAAGAAATGGCATTTCTAATCTCAATTATGATAGATTACTATTTTATATTCTGGAGTGGAAAGAATACACAATAAAATCAATGAATAAATTATCCCTGCAAAACAGCTTCATTTCTCAACTCAGAGGCATCCATATAGGAGCGATCCATTTATAATATTTCATTTGCCTAAAATTTAATAAATTTTGACAAGTAGATAATGGTTTTTAAAATATTATGTTACTTGCTATGATTAAATGATAGGAAGTTTGATTACAGGATCTTCCAATTTAATATTAATTCTAAATGGATTTTCATATATATCACTTATCTGACTTTCCATATAGGTTTTCTTATGCATGGTGTTTCATGTCCCAGTTCTGTAGAAATTTTGCTGAAATGTATTCACATAAGTATATATTAAAGTAGAACATCTAGACTAGAATTGTTTAAGATCTGTTTAATGCAAAGTAAGAGAGCCTTCAGGTTAAAGCTAAGTGTTTATAGTTACATATGTTTCTTGCATTTGTTGCAACCTGTTTTTGTCCTACTGTAGCAACATCTTCTTTGGTCACATATCAGGATATATAAGGTTACTCTGATGCTCGCTCAGTGTTGAGAAACACTAGTCTAGGTTCTTGCTATTCCAAATGTGGTTCCCCAGATGAACAGCATCAGCAACTTCTTGCAATTAGAAATGCAGAAGCTTTGGCCCCACCTCAGAACTGCTGCATCAGAACCTGCCTGTTAGGATCCCAGGGGATTCACACGCGCACCAAAGCTTGAGAAGCCTCTACTTTAGGTCTTAACTCAAAACCACCTCCATTAAACATTCATTTGTAAGACATTCAAAACCTGTTTACTAAAAACAGTGATTTGCTCAATTCTGCGTGATAATGAATTTGAAAATTAATTTAAATCTACATGTCATTAATTCCCCATTTCCCTTCCCTGGTATTAGTGATTATTAAATGTTCTGCTAAATATAGAGTAGATACAAAGCTAATATCACCAAATGAATGAATAAACTAATGGAATTTTTTTAGTGAGATTACTAGTATATAGGCACCAGCATGTTTTATGTAATAAGTATAACTTTTGAGATAAATATAAGTAAGGAAAGAGTACACAACACTTTCAGAATACTTTTCAGAACAAAGCTGCATCTTTGACAATTGCTACATTAGCACATGGCTTCTGAATCATGTTATCTTGGCGTTGGTAGTAGATTCCTTGGTTTGAGGCCAACCTCATCACCCAGGGCTGCTTTTGCTGAAGGAACAGAACTGAGCTGATAACTGCCGCCTCTGTTCCTTGCTGGTGATACTTGAGGACCCTGTCTCTGCCTACGTCAGAAACGTCTTGCAGCTGTTCCATTACCTACCAGATCCTCAGAAAGACTGTTGTTGGATCATGCCAATCTTCTCATATTCTAAGACCTATTACTTCCATTTATTTATGAATCCAAAGAGACCACAGGTAATTCTGATGCTACTGGGGTATTTTCAAATCACTCTTTCTTTTGTAATTGAAATGTCTTTAGACAGCTCTCTCAATAACTTCTCAAGTCTTTCTAAGTCACCGAATCTTACTCTTCTAGAAAAGGGTCCATAGAAAATGACTTATCAAATCTGAGGTGACAGTATTTCTCTACCCCAGATAAGATCCAGGATTTTTTTTTTAAGTGGAAGACAATTTGAAACTTGCTTAATTTTTTCCTGCCGCTAACAGTGACGGCTAATCATGGCCCAATCATGAAGAAAAGAGATTTACTGGTTCTGATAGAAGCCATTTGACACTCAGTATATCACTGGTCTACCAAGTTTCATACTGGAACCAAAGCCAATTCAAACCCAACTCACTCCATTTGACCAACACAGTCAAGGGTTAATGTATAATTAAATGGAATGTATATATTGAACATTTCTTTTCTAGAAATGCTTAGAGTTAAGTCCTAAACTGCATTGCTATATCTTTATCTTTGCTATTTAAAACTGGACGTGAACTAGCAACTCAGATGAGCAAAGGAACTATTACTTTTACCATTAGTTGAGTCTGACCAATTAAAAATGATTGGGCTTATTAAGAGCCAAAAATTCTCCCCCCAGAGGAGTTGGTAGGGAGGCAGAGAAAGGAAAGTGGGGGAATAGGTCAAGATTAGAGAACTTCAAACTCCGCCTTCACCAACACCCCCGCCATACACATTATTTTGGGGGGGATGTTTTAAAAATTATTATCCTACTGATGGATAGACAGGTTTTTATAATATTTCACTTTTTTAAGCAATGCTACAATAAACATCCTTAAGCACAAATAGTTTTTTTTTTTGCATAGGATTCTTTCTCAATGCCACTGTCCTCTGATTTCAGGCATCTCCACCCCCTTACCATATAGTTCTCACTCCATGTTTGAAGCCCCTAAAATAATCTGCCTGACACTTTCGCCATCATTGCCTTCATAGGCTGATACTTACGCATTTTAAAATATCAAAAACCTGCACGAGGTGTTCTTTCTTTAATTTAATGTCATCTTTCCTGGCGAAGAACTATTATGCTACATTTGAGAAAGTCACTTAATAAAAGGATTGAAGTTTAGAAAAATGAGAACAATTAAAAAATATGCTGTCTTTGCTTTTTTGAAAATTAGTATATCTGCAGTTATCGAGCAATTAATGCCTGTCCTTAACATCAAAGGAAGAAAAAAATTGTCAATGGAAGAGGATTTATGAGTAAATATAATTCTCCATTTACAAATACAAGGCAAATAAATCTTTATATTAAAAATGCAAGAATGAACCTGATCTAGGATATATGGGTTCATATTTAAGCTTCCCTGTTGAGGAAAGAAATACATCAGAAAGTATAAATCTGCTTGTACTTAATGGTTGAGTCAGCTCATGGGTCCCCTTTGTTCTGATTCCACAGAGTAATCTTTGAACATGGTTGATATTTCCTTGTCCAATTTTTATAGAAAAAGACTTGTATGCTTTAGAGTTCTAGTCCCTGGACAGATGGGGTTTTTTGTTTGTTTTTGCTTTAAATAAATAAGGTTGACTTCCTTCTTCTGAAAAACAAATGCATGAAAAAAACGGAAGGCTAATTTTTTTTCTTTTTGCATAGTTCATCTTGGGATTTTATTTTTAAGGATTTTATTTCTAAGGGAAAATAGAAATGTGTTACTTTATAACACCTACATTTTTATATAAGGGAAATCATACAGTGATATTCATCATCCAAGTAATGATATAGTTCGTTCTCTTTCTGATTCTCATGTATTCCTCTAAAACATCCCCAAAAGATGGCAAACAGCATACCTTACCACCTTCCCAGATATAAAAGATTTCTTTTCAGTAAAAGTGATGTGGTCTTTCTGTCTAGACTTCTTAAAGTACAAAAGGATTCATATCTCCTGTTCATTTACTTAATCATCTAAGTATAGTGAGGTGAAAGGGACACTTCCTCTTATATCATAATTTATCACTACCTTTATAATCAGTAGTGGCATGCATTATGCCGTTTTACTACAGGGCTTGCCCAAAGCTCAGACTCACTTGACATAAGCATGACCTAATGATGTCATAGTACAAGAAGGAAATATTCTTCATGTCCCCTTCACAGAATACTTAACTGGAAGTAATCTTTGGCTTGTACAGCCCAGATTTTTTTTAATTTGAGACCTATGTTAACGTCCCAACTCTGTTTCTGACAACTTCTGATTCATTGCACCCTACTGTCATTTTATTGATATAAATTCAGATTCTTCCGATCGCCAAATAGTGTACATTTCCTTTGAAGTAATTTCTTGTTATTTGTATTTTCTTAACCATCATATTCCCTAGATTTTTAGCTTCTATGTCACTCTCCGTCTATACTTCATTTATTATTATAGTACATTTAAAGAAAATGATTTGATTGCTATATTTTTCCTCAAGTTTTATGACCTGAAGAATAAATCATAATAGTAATTTTTTTAAATTTTCTTTTCTTTTCTAATGAATCAAATTTTATTTCTCATGTTATATTAGTTTCATAAAGCCAAATAATAAATTAGTTATATTTTACATTAAATGAAAGAATATAATTTGTCTTACTTCAGATATAACTAAATTTTATTCACATTTTTAATTATACACAGATATGGTAATTTATCATTTAACATCTTATATAAATCCTTTCTCAATTTTCTATAATATAAAACATTTCAATTTCATCTGACATGTCTTATACCAGGTTAAAAATGCAACTGTAACTCTTCTGATATTCCATCTAAATGCCAGACCTTCTCAGTCTTTCTTGAAATTGCATCTATGTGATGCATGGACAATGGATGAGATATAACTGGACAATGATAAGACAAGGCTTTCATTTTGCCTAAATAATATTCAACATCTGAGATTTCAAAAATATTTACATGATGGATTATTTAACTTTAATTTTTTTTCATATAATAGAGACGTAGTCTTAACCTGTCTCAACTATACTCTTCAGTCATTGCTAGAAGTATAAGCTTTCTCAGCCTGTCTTTTCACACTCCAACTTCAACATCTGTCTGTAATACCCTTTATTCCAAATGTCTCTGAATTCGCTGAGTAAGCATGCTGCCGCTTTTAACAGTCCTGCCAATAAGAAAAACTTATGCATCTTGGGATCCAATTTATAGTTTCTTAATTACTAATTGTTATAAATGAAAGTCACCCTCTTTTATATTCAATTTTTGTGACTATGGAATAGTATAACTATTGGAAATATGATTGTATTTTTTTTACTTAGTGATAACTATATCATTATTTAGAATGTATTCATCTTTATGTTATTTAATAGTCATGAAAATTATATATATAACTCAGTAAGGCTAATCCAAAATATTTTAAAACCTGTCCTCATTGAAAATAAAGAATTCTTAAACTCTAGCCTATCATTTAAAGGTAATTTTTTCATTCTCTTGAACAGTTTCATTAAGTACCTGTGTGGTCTTATCTTCACTCAATTAAATAATAATAAATTCTTTAGTCTTTCTTTATGTGATCTCTTTTGGCCGATTTCCCAGTGCTTTAATCGTTTTCATTATTCTCTTCTAAATTCTTTCCACGTTTTCTGTATCTTCCCCACACTAATATCATCCTGAACCAAAGAGAATGTGCCTTACATTCTTATCAAGTTATATTGCATGAGATATGTGAAAATATAGACAATGTTGACTATTTCAAACAGGTATTTTTCCTTTCTACATTATTTTATAATAATGGCTACATTTCATATGTTTTGAGAGGATTATCAAAACATACTACTAGTGTTTGCCTCACTCCGGGCATGTGTTTTAATTTCTTATACTACTCAAGCACATACCGTGAAATGAGTGGCTCAAACAGTGGGAATTTATTAGCTTACATTTTTGAGCCTAAGGAAAAGTCCAGTCAAAGCATTATCTAGGTGATGTTTCCTTCCCAGAGAATGGCTTTCTGAGGCTGACTGCTGACAATCTTTGAGCCTTAGCTTGTCACATGACAAAGCGCATGGTGATCCCTCCTGGTCTTTCGTTGCACTTACAGGTTCCATCAGTCTCCAATATCTTGCTTCCCGTGCCTTCCTGTCAGAATTTTATTCTGTTTGTAAAGGACTCTAGTAATCAGAGTACGACCCATTGTAATTGGGCCACACCTTAACTGAAATAACCTCATCAAAAGATCCTACTTAAAATGCTTTACCAAAAATGGGTTTCATTAAAGAGCACGTTTTCTGGGGTCCGTACTGCTTCACCCCCCACAGCACGAGGTGTACACACAGCACTCTTCTTCTGGCCCAGAATAGAGAACACCAACTGTTCAAGCTGTTTTCCCAAGTCACTCAGATCCTCCTCTTCCTTCCTCCCGTTCCTGATTTTACTTGATTTCAGATCCATGATTCCAAACTTTTGTCTCAATATCCTAACTTTCATAGACTGCTCCTGGGTCTGGAGAAGTTCCTATTAAAATCACAAAGAGTTGACAAGCTGTAATTACTTGTCAGGCCAAGGGTGAAAAGAAAATGAAAATTCAAACCAGTAAGTGAATACAGGCTAATTTGAACTTTCACATTGATCCCTCCTGAGTAATCAGGGTCTAAGACCCTCAATGTATAAGAATTCTAACCAAATATGCAGTCTTCTACAAGCCAGGATTATAAGGAATTATAGCCTCCGAAACATATGAGACACCGAAGTGGACCAGTCCTTCCAAGGAATGCAGTCCGAGATTGGCTCACCTTTGTCATTCTTCAAAACTCTTATACTGAACATGATTAAAGATGGACTCAAAATTGTTGTATTTTAGGCACCTAGTAAAATTAAAATGGATCAAAGACCTAAATGTAAGTATTGGAACTATAAAACTCCTGGAAAAAATCTTATGGAAGCATCTTCATGACTTTGTGTGGCAGTTTGAAAATATTATGTACCCAGAAAAGCTATGGTTTAATCCTGATCCAACCTGTTAGGATCTGTATGCAAGACTCTTACCCTTTTGGTTAGATTTATTCCTAGATATTTGATTCATTTAGTTGATGTTGTAAATGAAATCATTTTCTTGATTATTTCTTCTGATTGTTCATTATTAGCATATAGATTCACTACCGATTTTTCTGGTTTGGTCTGGTACCTCACCATTTTGATGAATTCGTTTAGTAGCTCTCCTGTGGATTGAGATGACCATATGTGTTTTTCTATTAATGCAGTGCATTACATTAACTGATTTTCTTATTTTGAACAACTCTTGCACACATGGGATAAATCCCACTTGATGTCAGCGCATAATTCTATTGATGATTTGTTTTAGTTTCCTAGAATTTGTTGAGATATTTTTAGTATCTATACTCATAAGAGATATTGGTCTTCAGTTTTCTTTTCCTTGTGGTAGGTATCTTATATTACTGGGGTTCTTTATTTCTTTATGTCAGTTTGAACCCCCGTATTAATGTTCTTTCCTTTCAGTCTGAAGACCTTCCTTTAGCATTGCTTATAGGGCACTTCTGGTGGAAATGAACTCCCTCAGCTTTTCTTTAACTGGAAATGTCTTTAACTCTCCCTCATTTAAAAAAAAAATGTCTCTCTGGATATAAAATTCTTGGTTAACAATTTTTTTTTTCCTCTCAGTATTTGAAGCATTTCAATCCATTGCTTTCTTGCTTCTTTCAATCCATTGGTTTCTAATGAGAAATATGCAATTTATCGAATTGGTACTCCTTTGTACATAAAACATTGCTTTTCTCTAGCAGATTTTATGACTCTCTTCTTGTCCTTTGCATTAAACAGTTTGCCCGATATGTGTTGGTATTTATATCTCATAAAGTTAATCCCGTTTGGTGTTTCCTGGGGAGTTTGGATGTGCATATTCATGTCTTCTGCTAAGTTTGGAACATTTTATCTTATTATTTCTTTTACTCTTCTTTCTGCCCTTTCCTTTCTCTGTTCTCCAGGGACTCTCATAATGTATGTATTGGTATGCTTGATCGTGTCCCATAAGTTTATTAAGATATTTTTACTTTTCATGATTATTTTTTCTTTCTGCTCTTCAGCCTGACTCACTTCAATACCCTTGTGTTCATGTCCACTGATTCTTTCTTCTGCCACCTCCAGTTTGCTATTGAAACTCTCCTGAGAATTTTTCATTTCAGTTATTGTGGTCTTTGACTGTAATAGTTATGTTTGGTTCCTCTTTAAGATTTAAATACTCTTGTTTATATTCTCATATTATTCATTCATTTTTTTCCTGATTCCTTTGTTCTTTCTATTTTCCTTCCTCTCCTTAAGCATATTGAAAATGATTTTTAGAAGTCTTTTGGTATGTACAAATATCATAGAAATATGATAGGGGTTTTCAAATATGATGTGGGACATAAAGCATGTAAGTCTTTGCCTAAGGTTGCATAACTCAATTAATTCTAACTCTGTTTTTTGCTATTTCAAGCTGCTTTTGCTGGAAAGATCAATTCTGGGAGAGAGTTTCCAGAGTTAGATTTTCCCAGCTGCAATAAGGCCAGGGACCCACAAAGGGAGCATTGGCTGGCTCCAGATTTCCTTGGGAAGGGAATGAGGAAGCTGTCAGAAAGGGCACCAGGAACTTCTCTTCTAGTTCCCTAGTGCTGTGTTTTCTTATTTGGCAGCTGCCCAGCAAATTCAGGCCTTCAACTGTTCTTTGCAGCTCTGAGAACGCATAATGCTTTTAGTCTCCTCTGTTCTCTTGGTCCAGGGTGAGTTGTAACCACAGCCACTTTCAGTGCCAGGCCCCCAGCGATCTGAAGTAGTTAATCAAAAGCAGAGACCCACAACTGTCCAACATCCCCAGATCTGGGTGATGTTTATGCCCCTCTCTGGCACTAGAACCTTGTACCAATGGGCAGGTTTAAGAATCTCACTGTTGCCAGCCAGGAGACAGGCAGGTAGGTGAGGGTAGCCACCATGCAGTCCACGTCTATGTACTGTGATTTGCCAGCCTGTTCCTCCCACTTCTCCCTGGAAGCTCACGTTGTTCTTTCGGGCTCTGATATCCAAAATAAACGATGCAGACAGCCCTTGTTTGTTTAATAGTTGTCCAGGCAGAGAGACCAGTCCTTGGAGCTTATTACGCCACCATTTCCCCACAGTCCTCTTGTGTGGTTTTGAAATGCATTTTCACTGGTTATAGTGAAATGTGCCTAGCTTTCCTTTGGCTAAGCCTTTGGTGTAGGTGTTGGAATTATTCTAGGGAAGAGTGAGACAGGTTTTGAGACTCACTGCTATTATACTTACTGTCAGTGCACACCAGGCTTCAAATTCCTCCATAACGCCTACGGTGAAGGGTGGAGGCCAGTTTGCTGGGGATTGTTTCTGGTGGGATTGATTTACGCTTCCTCGAGGTCTGCTCCATCTTCAACCTTTGGAATTCCTTTTGCACCACACTTCCGTGAAATATCTCTTGTTCCAGTCCCAGGCAGACCCTATTGTTATTTTTAGTCTATATTTGCCAGCCTAGTGGCAGGTAGATTGGTGGGGGTGTTTTCTGATCAGTTACTTATGCCCCGCCCTTAGGCAGTCACTGCGTCCCTGAGTCCTGGAATTGTGGTCTCCGCAATGGGTTCTCCCCTTCTCCTGCTGCAGTTCTGTGCGCAGGATGTTCCCTGTCCCTCCCCCTAGTAGCCAGTGTTTTTTTATTTCTTTCTCCCTGCTGCAAGGGGTTTTCCCCGTGCCCTAAAGTTGAGAGATTTTGTTGCCTTTACCCATACAGTTTAGGCTTTTGTTCCAAAATGGAGAAAATTTCAGGCAGAATTTTGTGTCCCTCCCACAGAAGCATATGTTCCCCTATCCCAGGCCTGGAGCAACTGGGAAGCTTCTCAGAAGCTTCCTTGCTCTTCTGTGGGACTAACTAGTAGAGTTCCTGCTTCACGAGGGTATGAACCTCTTTCACATGTATGCCGCCCCCAGGTATTTCACACTCTCCTCCCTGCACTCAGCCTTCATGCTTTGTCAACTACAGTAGCTGGCACTTTTTACTGGTATCCTGCTATATCTGAACCAGGAAAGCACAATCCTCCTGTCTGTTTCTCTTTGGAGGTGACTCTCTCCCTGATTTTATGTTAGCAACTCTGATATGTTCATGACAAGTGTGAACTTCTAATTTGTCTAGTTTTTTTGTTTTTCTTGTGCATGTATGAATGACATTCTTTCCAGTTCTGTTTATCTCTCAGTGGAACAGTGCAACCTCATCCTTTCAGTGGCTTCATAGAATTCCATTGGACAATGTAAAAAATTTGGTTGTGATGATTGCTTAAATTATGTTTTTTTATTGCAAATGATGCTTTTAATTATTATTTTGTCCATATATTGCATATTTGCACAAAACAGTCTTAGAAAAAAGTCCAAGAAGTACAATTACAGGGTCCAGAAACATATTTTTAGATTTGATAAGTATTTCCAAACTTCCCTCCAAAGAACTGTTATAAATGTATATTTCAAATGGCAATATTGCGAGTATTTGTTTCTCCATTTTTTTGTTAGCACACTAGTTTAATAAATGTTTTAAGCTTCGCCAATGGATGCAAAATGGTAATTTGCAATTTTTTAATTTGAGAAGTTGAGAATTGTTTAAAGGATTTAGTTATATTTCTTTTCATTCTACTTAATAGTAAGAATTTCTGATTATATATGTATATATATGTATATATATATTTTGGGGGGGAGGTGCAATCGAACCCAGGTCCTCTTCATGAAAGGCGGACATTCTAACCACTGAACTATCCGCACATCCCTCTACTATGTGATTTTAATTGTGAATGAATACAAACATCATTTACAAAACATTCGAAAACTGATTATGTCCTTATGATTTCCCAGATTAAAAGCCACAGGAAATTAGAACTTAGACCATACTGTTCTTCTCCAGGGGCAAAACCCTCTACTGCTTCTGCTCACTCCCCAGTGTCTGCAAGTAGCATCTCTTTGCAGGATGTCTAGGTGGTTGCTTTCTGCTGGGGAAGCACCATTGTGGTCTGACTACTCCTCTTACTGCCCCTCCACTACTCCCTTGCATGCATTTTTCTCTGTGCTTCTGCTGCTCTGGCCAATCTGATCCCATGTGTTACAGGAACTCTTCACAATTTCTGGACCTGTAGTTTCACCTATTCTTATTTTACCAATGGAACAGATTTCACCATAAACATGACTAAAAACATAAATACTGACACAAAAACAAACAATAAATACAAACATAAACGTATAATTAATAAAAGCATATAAAACACATCACATATAAAAAGAAATACCTATTTCCTATAAGAGCTGAACTATAGCTCTAATCTAAAAATAAATACCTATTTCCTATGAGAGGTGAACTATAGCTCTAATTTCAGAATAAATATGTATTTCCTATAAGAGCTGAATTATAGTTCTAATCAATGTACCTTCATTTAATCTCTTTCAATCCTTTTGCTAATCTATTGCCTTATTTAAAATGGAGATGACCTTGCATCTTACTTTATAATCTAGGAAGATGTTGACAATTTATTGTCGTGGGCGAGCTACGGTGGCTTAGCAGGTAAGAGTGCTTGCCTGCCATGCCCCAGGACCCGGGTTCGATTCCCGGTGCCTGCCCATGTAAAAAAAAAAAAAAATTATTGCCCATTTCCCCAAAGCCTTTTAATTTCTCCAAATCACTTTGAATTTCCAAGAAATATTCCTAGATATAAAATGCCACTTTATGAATAATTTCTGAATTCCCCTTTTGGGCAAGCTGCTACTTATCTGGCAAGCTTTAAAAGCTGTTTTCAAAAAGACTTCCAAGGGACCACTAATTAGTTTCTTTTAACTTTTAAAACATTCAGTTTGGATTTGTTCCATATCAAGAATATTTTGTAAGGCTTTGCAGAGGAAATTTATCTACCTCTCTTTTAAAAATGGACTTAAGGCAAGATGATATAATGAACGATTATAATTAAATCCTTTCCATTCAGTGAATATGTCTTCTAAACACTATCATAAATGATTTCTAGAGGATGTTTATATTGAAGATAAAATATCAGATGCTTCTAAACAACCATATTTTTTTTCACAAAATAGAGTTTATTTTCATTCTATCTTTACACAAAAATGTCTTCATTTCCTTACATGCCACAATATGATAATTCATTCTGTAAATACTATAATAATCAGGATCCTTAATCCCCACGATCCATTTTAAAGCTATACCATCCCTGTATATCATTCATATTTCCATGCTCATATTATAATTTTTTCTCTGTGTCCCAAATAGTGAATGATGAATCACTGCTGGGGCATAGCATATGCCATAGTATTGTATTAGCCCCATGTCAGAAAAGGACAATACAGAAAAAAAGCACTTAGAGTTACCTTATGGAGGAGCAACACTTCTTGACGCACAAATGCCCACCCAGACACATGGGATTTTACTAATCAATTCCAATCATTCAGATTCATTTAAAACATCTCTCTGAATAAATTGTGATGGAAAGAATACTAGGTGATAATCTACTTAATGTATTGAAACTTAACAATAGCTGGCATCTATTAGAAATAATGAGAACTGTGGTACTCATATAAATTTGTCATGGTGCCTAACATGACTTTCAGACATTTGGAAAGAATTGGATTTAGGGTTATTTAATTTAGTCTTAAATGCTTTTTGTGACAGTCATTGAGCTGGATTGCCTAAGACCTAAAATGACACCTCATATGTAATGACGTGAAAATGAAAGAACCAAAAAATGGTACCATATATTTAAGTTATACTTTATTCCTATTATGCATACTTGAATTAAACAGCCTTAGCTAAATAAAATTGTTTAGAAAATAATTACAATAATGACTTTTTTTTTCAAAACCAATATAGTGCAACCCAAATATTACTCATAGGAATATTCCTGGCCTTAAATTATTTAACTTATTAAAAGATAAGCATTATTAGACTATCTAGTCAAAATTTTTAAAAGGAACAATCTTACAAAAACTCAAGGTATTGGGATAAAATAAGCATAAAATCACACATTGATTAGAACAGAAAAATCAGAATTGATGAATGAGTAATAACTGGTCATGGGAAGAAAAAATTACAAAAAAAAAAGTAGATCTGTGGCAAAACTACTACTAATAATAATCATAATGGAGGAAACATACAAAATTCACCAATACTGGATATCAGTAAAAAGAATATACCAAAATTTTTAAGGAGATTTTAAATTTTTATTAAAACAAGATATAGAGTTGTATGAACAAATATATTTGAATCTTCTACTACTCTTACCTCTAGTTAGATGACATTCTTTGGAGCCTGATGTTCCCTTGTTTATAAACTAGAGATCCATCTCTGAGGTTTACATTCTACAGGTCTCTCCAGGCACTGAAGGAAGATTAAAGAGGAAATAACTGCATCCACCTTCTGTGTTAAATTTTGTTAGAGATGTTGTTTAGGGCCCTAAGGTATTACATAATTTAGGTAACAGCTTTTAAATTTTACACAAATGTCTCTTATCCCCAGATACATCCTACCAAGGTGGCTAGAGTGGAATATGTTTAAATACAGATTTAACACTGCACTGCAAACCATCACTCCCTGCACACTTCTGGCCATGCATTGATAATCAGTGTTTATTGGTGGTTTGGTTATTATTGTGTCAAAAAATTAAGCATCTCTTGAATGGATAAAATTAAAGTGTCATAGTTTTCCTGTTGATGCCCATATGTTGCAGATTTGAAATTTCACGTAAGGGTAGGAGAAACGGTAGACATAAAATAATAAAAGTTTCTCTAGCACAACCTATTTCTTATCCAATATAGTTAGTGAAATAGATTAATGTAGGACAAATTGACTATATTGCCTATATAGAATATATATGGGAATCTATGTTTGGTGTTATTTCAGACCCAAACTTTTCTGTTGGCAATAACTTTTGGATCTGAGTTCATCATGGTCTTTTTAAAATGAGATACTTCCATTATATATTCTGCTATTGTAGGCTTGCCCTGTTACTCACCTTTAACTGCCTCTGGTGTTCATTAGAATTAGAGTTGCCTTTTCACTGTAACAGAATTGACATTTCAAATGGTTGCATTTAATCTGGCTAAAGGAGGCGAGACAACCGAGCTCTAACTTTAGGATATTTCCTGTTTTGATTCTCATTTTATCTTTCTGATTTATCTCTCAATTGAGTGATTGAATACATTTTCAGAAATATATTACCAGATAGAAATTAAATGATGGAAATTTTAAAAGACCATAATTAAATATCTTTTTGCTGAAACTCCAAAGACGAAATGACTCTCAGTTACTTTGAGTGGTTTCTTATGAGTTGAAATATTACCACAAAAATGTAATATATATTATCATGTCAAGAGCCATAGAAATACTATTACCAGCCCAAAGGTGCTAATTTTTCACTACTGCAATAATATCTTTTTCCCAAAGATGACCTTTTAGATATAAATAACTGTGTTCATATTCTTAATATGCAAAATATGTATGTGCCTCTTCCAAATATTTATAAAGAATATGTTTATATACAAAATATTTATATATTCTTGATATACCTTGTTTCTTGATAGGGATAACTATTTTATTTATTTATTTATCTGTATATATATCTACCAGTATATCTATCCATATATGTTGGTCTCTGACTAAAAGTCTTAAAAATATATATAGGAATATTAGAAAGAAGCTTCCTTAGGTAGTCCATCCAGTAGGCTTTTTTGCTTTTTGTTTGTTTTTCTTAAATAATCTTTGCATGAAAACAAAACAAAAAAGAAAGGATGTATTTAAAAGCAAAAAAAAAAAAAAGACAAAAAACAAAAACTGATAGAAATATGAATAAAACAGGTCATGGCCTGGGCTCAGGGTTTCCCAAACTCATCTACACATTAGAATTAACTAGAGATTAACTGAGGATCTTTTTTATTATTGTTTTTAAATTTTTTGTTTTTTATTAGAGAAGTTTTACATTTACAGAAAAATCCCGCATAAAATAAATCTTTCAAATACTAGGTTACATCCCAACCTAACTAGACTATGAAGATATTTTGATAGCACATTTCTGAAAGCATTAGAGACTTGCCTTACAAATTTAGACAATTTGTCTAATATAAGGTAGAGATTCAAATTAACTCTCAGGAAAGCACCAGCACCCTTTGACCATTTCTAGTTTCTTTTTTGAGTGGCTCTATCTAATTGTTAGAAGGGATACCATAAGAACTTTGTTCTTTATTGAGGTCTTTCAAAGAAAAAAAACAAATGTACTTATTCTTTTAATAAATAAAACTCATCCTATCCTACAATTATCATAGGACTACGTGGGACTCTTTCAATTTAAGTTGCATATGGGGATCGTAGTGATTTTTATTTTTCCTATATTTTGAAATACCTTGCTATTTTATCACAGTAGGAATTCTTTTATCACCATTCATCAATTATTCCAAACTATTGTAAAAAACATCGAAATAATAAGAAAGTAGAAGGATAGTGGATTTTCCTACAAAGGTAATGCTGAAACGACAAAAAGAAAATACCCTGTGACTCACCTTTCAACTTTTATATCAAAGTATTGCACAAAAAGATATAATGGAAGATTGTTGACTCCACCTTTGTGGTCCTCTTTTAGTTTTCAGTGAACACAGTTGAGAATTTTCTGCTTTTAATATTGAGGAGAATAAAACTGACAGAAGTTTTTACAAATATTACATTAATCAGAAGATAATTGAGATTATGAGACATATAGCTGTACTCTAGACTCTAATAATTTCGCTGAAATCTGTGGTAGAAACCCAATCTCAGCTATGAGTCTTCAGATGACATCTTAAGATGAATTTCCTCAAATTCAAGAATCAATAAATGAACAGTATATTTCAAATTTTTTTTAAGTCTCTTAATTGAATTGGCATTATCACCCAAAATTTTGCAATTAAGAACCTGTATAACTTTTTCTTTGCTGACAATTTTCCTTCATTTTTTTATTATGTCTGTTGACCCAACTGTTCTCAGGGTAGCTTATAAATGGACAAATACTGTAGGCATGTATTGGCAAGAATATAGGAAACAGATAATGTATACATGAAGCAAAGGCTGTTGATTTCATCATTGAACACTGTCTTTATTCATTCACCTTATAGTAACTCTTGATACCTGATACACCAACCCTTCATCCTAGTACTTCCTTAGGAATAAGAAATATATTCTTAGCTCTTTGAAGGTTTAAGTGCATTTTAAAATGTGCTTGTCATATTCATCAAGCATGGAATTTTATTATAATTTTAATAAATATATCAATCATTTGGTGTAGTATGGCATCTTTATAATATTGTCCTTATATCCATAAACCTAATATTGTTCTATCTGATGAATCATATTATTTTTCTGGAAGTTCCGTCCCATTGATCCTCATGGTACCTATGAAAATAGCTCAGCATCTTTTGCCAAAGTTAGTAGTTGAGAGATGGGTTTCAGCAAAACAGTGGAAAGTGATAACTGTCTTCAAAAATTTGGAATGTTGTTCAAAGAGTGGAGGATCTTACCTGAAATGTGAAGGAATTAGTCTGCTGCATGAGAGGAAACTGAAGAACATAGCAGACTAAAAATATCAATAAAGATACAAGAGAATCACCTATCTAGATCCCATTTGTTCACACGATGAAGCTACATTTTTGCCCTTACACTCTCTAAAATAATCACAAGAAATTTCCCTGTGATAAATTTTCCTCTTTCCTGAAGCCAAGTTCAGTTCGGCCTCTGTGACTTGCTGTTGAAACACGCATAATTATTACAGTTCTTTCTCATAGATTATGATTTAATAATGATTCCTTCTTTGGCATTACTTTTCTTTAGGGCTCATAGCTTCACTGACAATTTTGAAATTATAGATTCAAGCTCAATTTTCCCTTATTTCACAGAAAATTCTTGAGGGCATCTATGAATATTAGTAAGAAAGTCATGTATTATTCAGAGGTTCTAGTGAAAACATTGGAAAGGTTTACAAGCTTTAATCTGAAATAGCTTTAATGTTGGGGTGATAATTTTCTTAAGAAAAGCCAATATAATACATGTTAAAAACTGATGAATTTTTCCACTGACTGATGTTCCTTACTTTAAAGAATGAAGGCTCAATCTAATAACTTCTGGCTGGTAACCATACACTGCTATTCTAGGTTAATAATAGCTTTAACAAAATGAAATCTAGGATTTAGTCTCAATTATAGCAAACTTTGTGAATAAATTTAAAGTTTTTTAAACACTAAAAACTTGGAAATTGAGCCAAACATATATATTTATTAAATGAATATGAGTGACTGAGCTGTTTTAAAATATGAAAATCATGTTTATTCACTGTTTACATGAATAATAAATAGAAATGCACTTAAGTTTTTCCATATAATACAAATGATCATTTATAATTTGGAATTAAATATTTGAGAAACGTTAGGCAATATTGGAAAAGCTGAGAATCTTTGAATCTACTACATTTCTAGAAATATCAGTATTTTATAAATGGTTCATAAAGTCAAGGGGATGAAAAACCCCATATGCAAACATCTCAGCCTAGACGGGCCATACTGGAATGACCACTGGAAGTTTATAGACATTGAGCAATGCTGCCTAGGCTATTTAACAATATATTACCAAAGTTCAGTCATGAGCTAATGGGCTCATGTATTATAGTGATAGCAATAGAAATGAAGATAAGTGGATGAATAAGGTATGTATTTGGGAGATAGCTCCAAGCAAGACTTACTGGTGAATTTAGTGTGAAGATTTATTGAAAGAGAGGAAATAATGACAATCCTTAGGTTTTGATTGGGCATGTGGGTGGATGGTTGTAGCATTTACTGACACAGGGATATCTGGGCAAGAAATGGGCTTGTATTGGGATAGGATTAGTGGCAAAATAAAATTCAACATCTGACATGATAAGCTTGAAATGCATATTATATATATAATTATATATTAAAGTGGAGATATCAGCAGGCATATGTATGTATATAATTCAGAGGGAGGTTGGGAAGGGGGATATATTTTGAGGCTATTTACAGAAACCTAGAGATTAAGGCTATGAGATTGAATGACATTATCTTCAGAAAAAAGAATCAGAAGAGGAGGCAAAAAAGCAAGCCTTGGAACACATGAAAATTTAGAGATCAAGTTAATGAAGGAACCAGCAAAGAAACAAAAGCATGACCAGAAAAGTATGGGGAAACCAGGAGAGTGCTGGGTTTTAATGAAGTTAGAAGACAAAGAGAAAAAAAGAACAGAGAAAGTATCTTTGCATTTGGGCACATCTAAAGTTTTAGGTAAATAGGAGGTAATTGATTTCTATGTGGAAAACTAAATGAGGTCAGGAGATAGGATTTTCAGTTAGTGTTGATAGCTTACTATAGATTTTTGGTCATAGATGAATGTGTGGTCAGTAAGCTCATTTACTGATAGGATTTTCTTCCCCATGCTTGGCTGCTAGAATGCAGGTAACCATTGCATCTTGCCGGGGCTGAAGTTTAGAAGTTTGAAGGTAACTGACTGATTAAAATAATACATCATCATGTCTACCCCTTTGCTACTATGATACGAGTAGCAACAGAATTGGCCTTGCTGGAAGCTTGTTGGAACTTAAAACTCTCAGGTCTCACCCCACAGCCAGGATCTGTATTTTTAACAAAATCCCTAAGTGATTCGTAGGTACATTACAGTTTGAGAAGCATTTCACTTTTTACAAAGGGTCATTCACTTCCAAGACTCTGGCATGGGTAGTGGAGAATGAAAAAGTGGATTGGATGTGCAAGTTAAAGCTGAAATATCACTGTATCATTGGCTGTTGAATAAATTAGATGGAAGGGTGGGATGGCCTGGTCAAAAGAGAGGCACGCTGAATATACAATTATCTGAGTTAGCATGGCTACTGATGATGACATAGTCAGATTTCCAGTCATAGCCAAGGTCGGCTGGTAATCCACCTGCTGGACTCATCATTAAATGAGGAAGAGAGACTGAGGAGTCTTTAGGGGCAATGACTGTGTGAAGGGATATATAGGGCATTGGTAGGGGCATCAATTTTTTTTTTAAAGCAGAGGGCATAGGATTTAGAAGTGTCAATAGTACACTTTCATTATCTTCATTTGTGAGGTATACTAGGAAGGAAAGAAAAATTAGCCTTGTCTTAAAAGGGCTAGGTGGAATCCATGATGTCATGAAAGGGCAGAATTCAATTAGGGCAGAAGTTGGCAGACTTTTCCCATAAAAGGTCAGATAGCAAATATTTTAGACTTTGTACGCCATATTGTCTTTGTCTCAACCATTCCACTCTGCTGTCGTCGTGGGGAATCGGTCAGCATTCTGTAGATGAATGAGCATTCCAATAGAGCTTTATTTGCAGAAACAGGCAGCAGGCTAGGTTTGGCCTGTGGGTGGTTATTTTGCGAACTCCTAAGTTAAGGAATCAAGGGGGAAAAAGTGGTGATGACAGAGTGGAGATGTGTGATAACTGCCTGCAGGTTTCAGAGGAATCAGCAGGAAGGAGAGGAAGCATCGAAGATTTGCATCATGTTAGAAGATGGAAAACATGGTGTGGCACCGACACTGAGTCAGAGTGTGAATTTCTGGTGGTAACATAAAAAAGCCACATGAGGCATAAAGAACTAGCCCTGATATTCTCTTCTAAATTTTTTAATTGAACACTTATTTTGCAATATTTCATACATACATGAAAATATATTATAAACTATATATAAGCCATGAAAAGAAAATGAAATAGAACATTGCCAATATTTTGAGGCCTCCTGTGCATCTTCTCCTATTTCTGTCCATCCCCCAACCCACCCCCAAAGATAAGCAGTGCTCTAAATGTTGTGCTCATTATTTCTTGTTTTTTATACCTTACCCTAGGTTAAAAAATAAGGTTGTCTGAATAGATAGTGGGAAGTCTCCAGGAAGATTGAGAAATTTCTCTCTCAGAAGTGTGTTTACATTTCAAAGGCAGATGGCATCCGATACCAGTTATCTACTTACATTCCGAAAGCTTTAAACTCAGGAACTTCCCTTCTCTCAGGAAAAGAGGAGTATGGCTGTTCAGCGGGTAGCCCATATGGCTCCCAGATACATAATCTTGGAGTTCCTCACCTGTGGTACAACAATTTTGCACATGGAGACCTAACCATCCAGCTCTCATTGCATCACCCTGAAGGGGGAGAACAGGACATGGTAACGTTATAATAATTATCTTCCTTAACCCAAAAGCAATCCTCAGTTAATCGCTTCACTCAAAGCCGCAGTCTCATCACAGGCAACCACATCCAACAACTATTCAACACAGGAGCTTCAAGGTACTGCCCATTTGCCCCAACTTGGAGCACTTGTGAGGCTCCACGTGGTTGACTAAGCCCTTTGTTGAGACTGCATCAGTGACCACTTTGCCCCTCTGCCCACTCCCACTTCCTTCACTTGCCTTCCTTTCTACAGCTGTAAATCCCAAGAACATTTCCTTATAACCTCATACAGGTCAACTTCGGACGTAGTATCTACTTCTTGGGAAACTCAGTCAATAACATCAATTAATGCATTATTTCCAAAATATGTTGTCTGAATCATACAGTGTTACTTTGAGGAATAAATGTTGAAGGTGTTTATTTGTACAAAGTAAAAAGAAATATCCTTTAAATTGGAATTATAGTGCAAATATTCAAGCTGCCGGCAGCACTCACCAATGCAGAGCACTCAGCATGGCGCCTTCCCTCGAGGAGTGACAATTCAGAGTGTCGTCCTCTGGGGCCCTTGCTACTTGAAGTGCGTGGCAAGGACAGCAGCAGTGGCCTCCCTCGGCAGCTCATTGGAAATGTGGCATATCTGGCCCCGCTCTGACTCTACTGAATCAGATTCTGCATTTTCAGAACATTCTCAGAAAATTCCTCTCTATTGACCCAGAGCAATTCTCAACCCATACCACGGAAGAAAATCACTAAAAAAGTGATTCTAAAAAAGTATTCATGTCAATGTGATATCTAAATAAAGTCCATTAGAATCTCTGGAGTGTGCTATGCAAGCATCAACCACTGGTATATTTTAAAAGTTCCGAAGGCCTTTGCTAGTGAGCAGTCAGAGCTGGGAAACTTGAGGATGCCTGGGATCCCCTTATTTCTTTAATGCCTTAGACCCATACAAAATGCCTGCAAAATCCCTCTGGATTTCCATCACTAAGGCTCCATTTTTCCTTTAATATTTTTAAACTGTTTATCTCACTTCCCTTTTTTCAGCCTCAGAAAATCAAAACTTGGAACTAACTGTATACTGATGAATTTGTTTATTGTCTGATTCCAGCCTCCAGATATCGCAACTTTGTATCCTCTCTTCCTAAGAAACTATGGATAAGGCCAAACTATAAATGGCCATAGGGCTCTGCTTTCAGATATGAAATCAATGGTCATATCCATTCTCTTTTAAATGCCATTTCTATTTGGCTAGAAGGATTTTCAAATTGCTGTGTATTTTGGGTAGTCAGTCAGTAAGGTTTAGTCCCAAGAGAAATAATTCAATCCTTTACTCTTTCCCAATGCTTTGAGAAAGAAGACCAAAGTATGGAATGAATGTATACAAAAATCTGGAATAGTATCTAATTACCAACTCACTGATTCTTGCCCAAGGGAACAAGTACAGAAGGTAGGGGGGAGAATCCGTCATTTTCCTTTTTATACAATTCATATAGGTATTGTCAAAAGTCTAGACTGAATAATTATATTTAATACTCAAAATGCACATTCATAGCATAGCAATTTTAAATATGCTTGTGGTACTGGGTCTTTCTAGACATGAAATAGAGTCCTTCTATTGACTGTAGAAAAAGTACGTGATATCTTACTATTAAAAAGTCACTTAATGGTAATCCAAGTTAAAGCCTATAAGAATGTCTAAATAGAATCTTTTCTATATGAATATTCCTTGTATGATAAAGCCCATGCAAAAGCAAGTACATATTTAAAATATGTGCTAAAGGTAGGTATATTTCATCACTGTCAAGATGGAAAAAGAAAATTTTGCTTATATAAGTAGAAAGTTTATCAAACATCAAAAGTTTGGAGTCTGGCAACTTTTCATCCTGTATTTATTTAGTTATTTAGAAAGCTATTAAGGAGAGAAAATGGGAAGAATATTCTAAAAAAGAGAAGCCAATAACAGTCAAGAAAAGAAAGTTCCTCACAATTATAACTCATGTGGTAACCTACTTAAATATTACATAACTACAAATAACTATAAATATTTATCAAGAAGTTTCCCACATTTGAACTTATGTTACTGTCGGTTACCTTTAAGTATGAATGACCAAATCCAATGCTGAGTATGATGGAAAGGAGACCCGCCGGGGTGTGTACTGCAACCTCACATGGATACTACACTTTCTGGGTCATTATACAATCTATTCTGGTTCTATCATGGAACCATTGCAACTTCCATGGCCTTAGATGTGAACCATGGTAAAGATTGTGCTATTTCAAGGTATATTCAGGATTATTTCCACTTTCAAAGAATGATAGTTTATCCACTCCTCTTCAGACTTCAAATTGGCTGAAGAATACTTTCCTGCTTACTGGATCTATTACTTATTTTTTTTTCCATTGCCTTTAACCAAAACTCCTGATTTAGGCCTTTGCTTTTCATTGGCTTTAGCCATCTAAAGGAGCTCATAATTATATATTCACATACAGACATGAAATAGATGACCATTTCCTTAATGCAATTTGATTACTTTTGTTCCTATGGTCACATTTAACAGCAGAGACTTATAAATCATAAAAGAAGAATTTCTGAAAATAATTTTGGACTGGAATATTTTATTTTTTGTTTTAAAATTCTGGCAATAATGGTATTGTCATTCCTTGACTATTCTCTAAATATGCCTAAAGTGGCAAAAATAAAGAAGTATAGTAACAGTCACACAGGCTTTCTAGTATCCATATATATGATATTGGGTGAACAGTAAAGGCTTGAAATTATAAGTTTACTATCTTGATTAAACAGTGGTGATTTGATTTTCTAGCTAATTGAAGAGGGATTCTAATTTCTCAATACATGTAAAAATTCAATATGTAGAAAAAGGTTTACATATAGTCTTCTAAAATCTTCCAAGTGGGGTTGTTTCACCCTGCAAGTTACATCAAACCCAACCCTTTTCAGAGTAAGAAATAATATTTCCCCTTCAGTTAAAAAAGAGGAGACAGAATCTTATAAGCAAGTGTATCTACAACTAAGGAGTGAAATATTTATCAGTTTATAAAATAAACTTTGTAATTGTGTAACCTTTTAAAATATACTTCCTTCAGAAACTTGACAGCACTAAGTATCAGTGATCTTTCAGAGATTTATCAGAAGAGAGACTTTATACCACTGACAGAGTGCGAAGTTTCAAGTATTATGATTTGTGCATGATTAATTATTGCTACCTTTTGGAGAGCCTGCCAAAGCTTCAGTTATTTCTGTCTATGGCTTTTGCCCTTAAATAACATGTACATTAATCAAAAGTTTGGACTGCATGAATCTTTGCTCACAAATGTTAAATGCTGTCAATTTTGCAGTTTTCAGGGCTATTGTTAGAAGTCACATAAGCACTGGTGAGTCCATGATTCACATCATGGCAGATTCTGGGCCAGCAGCATTTAGTGGAAGTACCTACCACAAGGAACGCGTGGCCTTCCCCAATTAAAATATGGATTCCTGTTATTCATTTTTCCCTCTTCCTTTGCTCTCCTCAGCTGTTTATTTTTCTTTCTGTTGCACCAACAACAGCCTGGTAGCTTCAGTAGCTAGATGCTTCAGCCTCAGGAATCAAGTAGCTCCTCAGACTTCTCAAACTGGAAAACCCATTCGGTAACCAGAAAACCAATAACTGTCAAAAAAGATTGCTTTGCGAATCACCAAAAGCAAATGAAAGAGGTCCCGGAGACAAGTGCTCCAAAGATGTTTTCTGCTTAACTTTTAAACAACTCAGATGATAGGTCTCCGATGCATAAACAAGTGAATGTTTTCACCAGAACATATTCTTAACAACCCAGGAAAACATGGTACAATGAGCTTTAGAACTATGGCTTCGCTTTTAAAAAATGCATGTTGAATTAAAAACATCAGAATTCACCTCTATGCTGAAAATGCCATAATTCTTAGAGCAAAGTTCACATCAAAATTATTTTTATGATTGTTTTTGTAATTATGATTAGTCCAAGGAAGAAGCCCAAAAATACAGATAATGTTTTGAAATCTCTAAATCCTTTACTACCTCCATAAACCATATTTTTAAATGATGAATCATTTGTCATCGAAAGTATTGGCAGATATTTTATCACTTCAGACATCATAATTAAAAGTCAATTGTATCTCTCTGAAAATGAGCCAGTTTTCTGCATGATACTACCTACGTGGAAACTGTTTGTGTGAGCTGATGAACATATAGCATTGCCAATGTTTCTTTGTTTGTATGTTCCAATTCTAATATATTGGCACAGAGTAAAAATTCCAAAAAGCAAGGCTAAATAAAGGACAATAAAAAGACAAGCTAATTGAGAATTTAGAGGCATCATATGCAAATAGAAAAAATATATTTTACTGAAAGCAATATAAATGGATAGCGCTTTACTGTTGGCTAGAATTTATTTGTAATATTATCTGTTTTAAGGGTTATAAATTGAACTAAGTGTAAATATAAACATATGGCCTTCAGATTTTCCCAGTGCATTTTAATTTGAAAATGCCATAAGGAAGCAGTGTTTACTGTAAACACAGGAATGTTTAGAATTTCGGCAACTTCTAAAATGTGTAAGTGTGCAGTGCTGGTACAAATATTACTTGCGAGTGTTAATTTATAAGTAACCAATTTAAGACTGACCTAATGATTATAGGGAATTTGGGTAATTCCAAAATCATTGTCTAATTTTATTTTTAAAATATAATTACTGGATTTGGGGGGTATAATGATGGCTCAGTGGCAGGATTCTCACCTGCCATGCGAGAGACCTGGGTTCAATTCCCAGAGCTTACCCATGCAAAAAATAAATAAATAAATAAAAATAAACAAAAATAAAAAATATATAATTAGTGGATTCAGGCAGTACAAGGGTAGTTCAGTGGTAGAATTCTAGCCTGCCACGTGGGACACCCGGGTTTGTATCCCAGAATATGCACTTCCCCACCCAAAAAATAAATAAATATATATATATGTGTGTGTGTATATATATATATATATATATATATATATATATGTATTTATGTATATAATTAGTGGATTCATCTCTCATTGTTATGTAAATATGTCAGTGATAATATTTCTAAGTGGTAAAATTATTAAAGATAATGTTTTCTCTTTCATATAATGAACCATGAAATACAGAATAAAATAATGCCTTAGGAAACAAAAGAAAGCTAAGTAGCACATGGCTAACATGCTAAAGAATACTAAGACTCATGATGTAATTTTAAAACTTCTGCATACCTTATTAAGGCGTCTTTGGGAATTTCTTAGGAGAAATCTTGTTAAAGGTAATTGGAATGTATCTCTAAGTAGGGGAAAACGACAATAAATAAACAGACAAACTTCTGTTGAATCAACTACTGGGCTTTGGAAGGGACCTTCTTCCCTGAATTGTTTGTTTTAAAGTTGAGCCAGGCTGCTTGATATCTGACATGTCCTGGATTTAGGTCAGTTGAGAACTGAGACACTGAACTATTCTTTTGGAAGCTGCTGAGCACAGCATCTAGGGGACTTGATCAAAACTCAAGTTTCTTTGTACATGTTTCCCAACAAGAAGTAAAATTACTCCTGAAATTCTATGCAAACCAGACATTGGGAACAGATCTAGATCTTCAAAATTTTAAAAATTATATTGCAAATGCTATGTCTGGTTTGTGTGAATACTATCTGCCATTGCTAGAAATTCTGTTCTGATCATGACATATTGTGTAGGCAGTGGGACTTAAGAGTCTGGAGTTTAGAGGAGAGGCCTGGGTTGGAGATATAAATTCAAAGATTTTCAGAACAGGTTATCCCAAGGGCAATGCTACAAGCATATGCCATCAAAGTGATTACAAAGGAACTCAGTGTAAATGAAAAATAGAAAAGATATAAGGATTGAATCCCATGACACATCATTATTTAGAGATGTGGATGTGGGAAACAATAAGCAATGAAAAGTTATAAGGGTCACCCAGAGAGTATTAGGAAAACTGGTCAAGCTTTGTGTCCTGGAAGCTTATGGGGAAAAAAGAATGCTTTAAAGAGGAAAGTTTGAGCAACTGCTCATGGATCAAATGAAACAATTAGGATTTGATCATGTTATCTAGCAGCACAGAAGTCACTAAGGATTTTGGTGAAAGCCGCAGTGGAGGGGTGGAGATGAAGGCATGACTGACAATTCACTCGAATGAACTGGAGGAGAGGAACCAGGCTGAGCTTCCTGTGGACATGCCTGGGCTAGTTCTTGGAGGATCAGGAACGCGTGACGTGCAGATGGACCCCACGCCACTCGGCAGCTGACTATAGGTATATCTGTGAACCAAGCTAAGACCAATTTAAAACAACCTGACAACTTGTACCCAACCAAAACTTCCAAGCTGCTAATTTTGAGCTAAAACAAACAAACAAAAAACACCTGATAATAAGAAAAAGCCCTTGAATATTAAAACCACTATAGTAGAAATATATTCAAAGAAGGTCTAGAACATAAAATTGAGGAAATTTTTCCATCAATGGAAATAAAAAGTCAATGAGATAGAAAAACCTAAGTGTGAGATAAGAAATATTAAAGGGTATTAACCAATAATTTTAATATGAGTTTCAGATAGAAAACAGAAAATGGTAGGTAGCAACTAATCAAAGATTTATCAACTAATACAAAAGTAAAATCTGGAAATGAAGGTCAAGTGGTTCCATATTAAAATGTATCCATAACAAATATGAAGCACATTACGTTCAAATTTTAGAACACTGGAGGTAACAAAGGTCCTAAAATTATACAGAAAAAAACTCTATATGGAACAAATCACAAACAAGGAACTTGATTTAGAATGACATTGAACTTCTCAATACACAGATAGGAACCTAAAGTACAGTAGAGAAATACCTTCAGAGTTTAGAGGGAAAATGATTTTTTTCAACCTAGAATTCTATGCAGAGCTAGCTAATAATTAGATGTAAACCTAGACTAAAGACGTCTTTAGATATTCGAAGATTCAAGTGCTAACCTTCCATGTGCCCCTTCGCAGAGAGCCACTGGATTTATTTAATCCTAATAAAAAAGAGGGAGAAAAGCTGGCTTTCCTGTGAAGTCAATGGACCTTCAATTCAGAATTCCTCACTTGCATAGGCCTCTTTCATTATGTAGAAGGAGTCCTGGCAATGATTCACATGATTCAATCATTTTGTAAAATTTTCTAAAGATTGTTTACCTACATTTGGTTAAGATTGTCACTGAAGTGGTCAGTTGCAGGCATTTTGAGGATACAGTTCTGAAGAAGCTGTGTTGGGGATACGTTATTTTAGATTTGATAGCATTGATTTATGAGGCTCATGTCATTTGCAAGCCTAATTAAATTATTGCCAGCTGTGATAGTTTAAGAACAGTTTCTATTAATCTCCTTCCATTCATTATGCCAACTTACCTGGATTTGTGGCATCAGAGTTCAAAGGCAAAGATCTTTCACAGGAACGTGTCCTTTCATAACTGGCACCAGAAAGACATGGGTAGTAAAGGAGACAAAGGGTGTGAGATTTATAGTGGACAAAAGTAGTTGGAGAAAAAGTCGACCATCCATCAGTTGTGTAAACTGTAAGCAGAGCATTTAGTTCTCATCAAAGCCTCGGAAAAAAGGACATCCTCGTCAGCCAGAAATATACTAGATAATGCAGGATACAGGATTATGAATACATCCCATATTTTTTCTTGATGGAAATTGTGCAAAATACTATTTATCTAAATCCCTGTGTTGTGATGGCATATGCTTGTAGCATTGCCACAAATATAGAGAATCTGAGTATAAAGTTGGGTGAATTATAGCTTAGCCTTTTGTCCTGACAAATTTTGGTCATTCCACTTGAAAACTGCCCCTGAGTGAAACAACCTCAAGAAACAAGTCCTCAAGTGACAAATCCAACGCGTAGTCTTGTATAAATCAATGCATGTGGATTATACCGTTTATGTCGTCCGATACACAGTAGTAGCAATTCATAAATGTAAATGAATACTTATGAGACAGGAAATGAATGGTAGCAAGGCACGTATTATCTTAAGGGAAAACAAAAAGTTAGGGTTGTATCATACTACACAACCTAGTTCACTGTGAACAATATTTACTTCATCATAGCAATGGAAACAGTGCACTGATTAAATGAAATATTATGGTATAACCACATTAGAGGGATACATAGAGTTTGTATGGGAGCCAGTGTGTTTGTCTGTCTTTCTGCTGGGTTTGGTGCTTTGTAAAAGAGATAAGCCCTCTTCTTCGTTTCAAGAAATGAAATAACATTGCCTACATTTAAAATGGTACATATGGCAGCATAAGAATATTACATATCTGAGGAAGTAACTAAAGGTGTATTAGAGGTTGCTGCTAGAAAATACGACTGATGCTTTGGGAAAGAGTTGTAGGAAATAGCTGCATTTGGTTACAAACCTTAAAGTACTATTTGTATTTTGAAACCTTGTTTATATATTTTTAGATAAAAATAAAAATTAATTGAGAAATTAAATCTGTTCAGATACTTTTGTAACATGGAGACTTATCAGTTCTGCACGGCTGTCTTTTTCAGGTTATTGCCAAGATTGATTTATATTTAATTTTTCAATTACATAATGCTAGCAAGATTACACTTTCAAGGTGAAGAAATGATTAAATTAAATTAATTATTTTTCTGAAGAAAACCTGAATCCTTTATAAACCAAATGAGAATTGAGATGGAACAGGCCATTTGAATATCACCACTTAGAGCCAGTAATTCTTTAAAGGAAAGTAGGATTTAAATATTTATGAAATTGAGTTTTCTTTACTCTTCTTCAAAAGAAATTATTAAATTACTACCATTGTACAATTGACTTTTTTCCTTTCTGTAGAAAATAAATTAGTTTTACATGAGTAAATCAGAATACATGAAAAATTAATTTCTCACAAAATACAATTGTATCAAACATATAGAGATAAATTAATATATTGTAACTTGACTTCCTAAGTTTGAATTTATCACACACAATAAAATAAAGACTAAAAATTTATGCAGTGGGGTTTATAAAGGTAGATGCCATGCATTCATTCAGGTTTTATTATAGGAGAGGCATTGATTTTACTTTTGCATCTACATTTCCAAAAGAAAGTTTCAGAGGCAAAAAGCTTGCCTCCCAGGCAAGGTTGAAAGCTCAGATTCATTTTATTTCTTATCTTAATAGCACGGAGCAGCTACACACTGAAATATATATAAATGTATATGCTTCAGGAAGATTAAACTTGCTGCCTTTTCCAGGGCTGTTCATCTTTTCTAAAGGACAGTTCTTAGCTAAGCCAAAAAGGAGGAACTAGTTATTCTGCTTGGCATATGATGTTATAAATCTATAACCATGTTGCTAGAAAAATCCAAGCACGAGAACTCAGAAAATAAGTATTAAGAGGAAGGAGTATTGCTGCTGCTGGGAGCATAGTTTCTGAGGTAATACATGCTGCGGTAGGCAATCTGTAAGGCCATGTGTATGGGGGCCTCTGAGATGGTCCCTTAATCTTCGCCTCTTAGTATTCACACCCTACTGAAGTCCCTTTGCCTGGCCCTGGGCTGGTTGACCTACCTTTAAAGAACAGACTATGGCAGAAGTGATGGCCTGTCACCTCTAAGATTAGATATAAAAAGTCTCTGGCATCCTTTTTGGTGCTCTCTCCCACTCTCTCTTGGATTGCTCAGTCTGAGAAGCCTGCTGCCTTGTCTTGAGGCAGCTCTGGGGTGTGGCCTATTTTTCCAAGAGAGTTTGGAAGCAGATCTTGCCAAAAGATGCACATGTGAGCTTGTGTGCGTGCCCTCTCCATTTGACCTCGGAAATGACCACACTTCCAACTGCCACCTTCATCTAGCGTTTTGAGAGACCCTATGCCAGAAACCTCCAGCTAAGCCACTCCTAGATAGCTGAGCCACAGAAACCATAAGAAAATTAACGCTTTTTACCCCCTAACTACTGAATTTTGGAGTAATTTGTTATGATGTAATAGATAACTGATGCACAGACTGTAATTCAAATCCTGGCACCACTTAATCTTTCTAAATCTCAGATTCTGTGTCATTAACATGGGGTAATACCAATGTTACTTCATAGAGTTGTTGTGAGGACTTAATGGGATAATTCATACAAATAACTCAGCATATGTTACTGAACATATGAAGTGCTCAGAAAAGGTAGCTATAATTTTTATCATCTGTAAAACTTTTGGCAGGATCTCTGGGACTCATTTAATCTATCCCTATTCTTAGGTGGATATGTATCATCCATCTCAAAAGGCCAGCCATCTGGAATCCAACACATAATTTGGCTTTAGTGTTGATACTTGGCCGATACCTTTTAGTTACCATCTGCTATGGTCCTTGACCTCAGACCTAGCCTATCAATATCTGAGTCAACCCTGATCAAAGCAGGCCATTCAGATATTAACAGTCTCATAGCCTCCAGCCAGCTGGGCTTAGAATTTTTGAAAATATTAGTCCTAATCCCAGACAAGATTGCATTTAGGGTTTGAGGAGAAATGACTTCAAACTGCAGAACCGTCCCCTATCTATTGGGTTATTCTCTGGGTTATGACTTCTGTTATTTATACAACAAGTTCAACTACCAGTGCTGGGTAGCTTTACATCTATATTTGATCCCCTAGACTGGTCATTTTTCCTCCTTTACTCCTGATACATCAATAAATTCTGACTTTCTGTTTTCCCTCAAGTGCTAATGAGTTCTCAGTTTGCCTGCATGGATGATGACAGCTATTTGTCAGACAGAATTTTGATAAATCCATGGTATGGATAAGTTTTTATGACTTTGTCTATAACCATTTCCTCAAAATAATAAATTATCCTAGTTCTGTCATGTCTCTTATTCCTCCATATATCCTATTTTTATCAACACTGTTCTCGCTACACCTTAATTCTGCCTTTATCACGGTAAGATCGAGAACGCTGCCTTTGTAGTAATTTATTAAAGTTTTATATTAAGACGGTATACAGGGGAAACCTAGTCCAGCAATTAGGATGAAGTATACTTCCTTACTAAAAGTGAAATTGTGTCTCTGTATTAGTTGTTAAACTGCAGAATGCAATATATCAGAAATGGAATGGCTTTTAAAAAGGGCATTTAATAACTTATAAGTTTACAGTTCTAGTGCTGAGAAAACATCCAAAGTAAGTCACCAATAAGAGGGTTCCTTCTCTTAAGAAAGGTTAATGCTGTCAGCTGGGAAGAGGCATGGCTGTCATCTCTGGCCCCTTGCTCCCGGGCTCCATTCTTCCAGCCTCTGTTTGCTGTGGGTGTTCCTCACTTGTCATCTGTGGGCCTTTACTGAGCTCCTCCAGGACATAACTATGGGTTCTTGTTTCCTTAGCATCTCATGGGAAGGCACATGGCAGTATGTGCTAGGCCCTGCATCACCAGACATCTGGGGCACTAGTTGGCTCTGTCAGCTCTGATGCAACTGCTCTCCAAGCAGCTGCATCAGCTCTTCCAAAAGTCTGTGTCTCCATCTGCATCTGAGGTTTCTTCAAAATGTTTCCCCTTTTAAAGGACTCTAGTAAACCAATCAAGACCCATCCTGAATGGGTAGAGTCACAGCTCCATCTAATCAAAAAGTCACATCCACAGTTGGCCACCACATGGAGGTAATCTAATCAGAAGTTTCTGCCCTACAATACTGAATCAGGATTAAAACAAATGGCTGCCCCCAAAGGATTGTATCAGGATTAATACATGGCTTTTCTGGGGTACATAATATTTTCAAGCCAGCACAGTCTCCAAAGATTGATTTCATTAAAGCAGCTTTTATCCCATCAATTTTTTTTTTTACTCAGTTCAACTAGTTTCTGATTACACCAGTTCAAACTTGTACAATATAGTAGACTTTTAAAAATGATGATGACTGTATCTGTATGTAATGCTATGGAACTGATAAAAAATGTCATCTTAAAAGAGAACATATTGACCTTTAGAAATGAATGGGGTTTTTTTTACCTCTAGTTTAACTAAGAATGAAAGGTTGGTTTTAATAATTTTCCAAGAATAATAGAGCCATGGCTATAAATCCAGCAGATCTGGGGAAACCATAGTGGTGATCGATTATAGCCAATATAATGTAAAATATAAGGACAACTCTGTGATGAAATATTATACAAAAATCGCAATCATTCTGGTCAAATATTTAAAGAAGTCAATCATCCTTAAAGCTAGAATGATATACTTCCATAGCACTGGATTAATTTGTTTAGATAAATATCTTCACACAAGAGACCTAGCACATTTTAGGAATGATGTGTCAGAATATGATAAAATCAGTAATATGTACTGATAGGTTCTGCATTCATCTCATCTTTTTCAATTAGAAGGGAGCTATAAATTACACATAATGACAATGAGGTAAGATAAATTTTACATGTAAACCCAGGTATAAATATCTCTGTTACACTAACATGCCAGTAGATTTACTTCCGTAGCCAATTTCTAAGGTATCTGACTACTGTCATTATTAATCCTCCCTCCAAAATAAACTTGAAAGTCATTTTATCTAATATTATTTAAAATTGTTTGAATAAATTAGTTATATGGAAGATTATTATAATCTTACCATTGATGTTACTCTCCTCTTAAAACTATTTTCTTTTTATTTTCCGTACTATAATTTTAACCTTTGTTGTTTCTTCCAAAACATCAACCAGGAATTATGCTCAGGAATAACGAGAGCACTATTAGCAAAAGCACTTTTCTTCTGCTGAGACACAAGCAGAACATAGGGAGAAAGAGAAAAGGGGCACACCTGGCAACAGAGATATTTCTGTACCAAAACCTTTCAGGTAATCCGAAGTTTTCTGAACTGTTATCATTTAAATATCACTAAGTATGATTGTATATGAATTGTTTCTCTTACAAACTATGTCAATTGCTGAGAGACAACAAATTGCAGAGCAGCTTTTCCAAACACAACAGTATTTTGTTTGCAAAAACATTTATAAAATACTGTATACACAATCCCCTTTTCTACAGTTCATAATTCACATCAGCATATCAAAGATTCTGTGAAGGGCTTTATCAAAGAAACCCATTTAACTCAGTGTAACCCAGTGTCTCCTAAATTTAATGAAACTTCACTCCTCTTTATTTATCCATTACACACCTGTCATCTTTTCCTAAGGTTGGGTCCATGGACAAATGCTGTTGTAGTGAAATACATGTCATAAAGAACATGAGGAATCCAGACTTGGTCAGGTGATGCTGGAGGTTTAAATGACCCATGCTAACTTTTCCTGTCCTCAGAGAGCTGCTTCATAGAATATCAAAATAGCTAGAAATGTCCATAACAGAATAATATATAAATAACATTTTGGACACAGATTTTGGACCAATAAGCCATTTGATCTCCTGCTGTGTTGCCTAGTAATAATCTTTTTCTCTCTATGAAACCTCAGCGTCTCTGGAATTGGTCACTTGAGCGCATCAGGCAGAAGATTCTATTGCCTTTGTCCAGTAACCACTTGGTGAGCCTCCAGATGGGACGGATGCCTGAGGCTCTGGAGTCCCAGCAGAGGAGGGGAGCCAGGTGACAGCCTTTTGCAGCTGCTGGACTGAATTTAGTCTAGAGGCTCAGCAACCAGGGTTTCTCTGCTCTGCTGGCACTCCAGAGAATTTGGGGGCTTAAAAAGCTTCAAAGATGGAAACTATTTCCAGTTTCAGGTCCAAATATCTGACTGGGTGAGTGGCACATCAGGGTAAAAGTGGATTGGGAGTAAATATGCTGGTTCAAGTCCCCTTGAACCTGGCTTTGAGGGATAGCCCTGCTTCCAAAACGATCCTCTTACTCTGACCTCTACAACTTTCTGTTTCCTGGGTACCATACTGCATGGGGTTTGAAGACTTGACCTAAACTGTTCTGTTGAGCATACTTCTAAAAAATGAGCAATCCAACAATGAATTGGCATTTAATGAAATTAAGTAGGCTGTTTAAGTGGTAGCTGGTGTGTTGCACAAGTAATGCTTGTTTAATTGTTATTCAGTGTGTTAAGCATTTAGTGCCTGCTTAATTATTAATTGGTGTGTTCATTCCATATATTAATTGATGTGTTACTTAAATATAATGTGTTGCGTCTGTTGAAATTTGTTAGTTGGTATGTTTTTGCATGTGTATTGGTCAAATGTTCCTAATTGGTTACTGATGATGTAAATTCTTTTCAAAAGTGAACCTTTAGAGTATGTTAAAAATGGAAAAGATTTTAGTTATGAGTCAATTAAAAAAAAAGGGTTGATCTCTTCTGGCCTCAAAACAATTTAAAATGAAAATACTGCCATTACAGTTAAAGTTAAAGATGTTACAGGCAAAATTGTCCTGCAAAAAAGTAAAAAATGGGATGATATATTCAAAAGTATTTCTGTGTTTCAGTTTCTTGTGTAGCTAACTTTTAAATTGTGTATGTCTGCCTGTTCAATGTATATTCTCATACCTCTGGGTGGTAATAACAAAGGAACAAAAATTCTTTTCAAGAAAAGTTTTACTGGTAATGCTTAAGAATAAATAGCTTGGGTATATTCTCCCTAAATTTATGCAAGCTTAATAATAAAATAAGCTAGTATTATAAGTATATTCTCAATATTTCTCTTAAGAATAACTGGCCTTGACATTGCATGACATAACTGGCCCTGACATCACAGGACATACCTGCCCCTGCATCGTGAGATGTAAGTCTCAAGGATGAGCTTGGCCCTGCCATCATGGATTAACTGACCAAAAAGGGAAAACGAAATAATTTTCCAACAGTATTTCTGGAAACCCTGAAAGACATCCTGGTCTCTATAAAATTTTACTCAAGTTTGTTTTTCAGAGACTTAAAACCTTCAATGCCAGAAAAGCTCTGAAACTCAGAGATAGTGGACTCTCCAAGAACAACTAGTTTCTTCATTTTACCCCTCTACCACTTAATGACAGCACCCCTTTTCAGCCTTGAAGCAATTAGAAGAGTCATCACCCAGATATCCCTCAAGATTGAGAGATAATTATCAAATGAGAGGGAGGAATTGTAACCTAGAAATTAGGATTTAAGGGATGATTTTGATTACTGAATCATTATATCTATATTCCTTTTTGCTTTTTGGTATATTGGAGCAGACAGAAGGAAATACCTGAAATCTCTAAATTGCAACCCAACTGCCTTGATCTCTGATATTGATTGTTTATCTTCTGCCCCTGTGATTGTAAAAGCCTTGTGACTAACCTTCATTTGTACCCAGTTATCCAGCTCTTCAGTGTTAGAGTCTTGTCATCACTAAAGACTGCCCCTAATGTTTATTAAAGAAGAGTCTTGGATTAGCCCAGATATAACCCACTGCAAATCTAAAGTTAACTTGGTATTTAGTATTATGTGAGTTATAACCAAAGTGGGCCCACCTGACATACGCAGCAGCTTAGACTTTAACCTACAAGTCACCTAGACCTCATTATAATACTGAAAACCACAACTATAATCATATTAACCCTGCCGTTTACTACCATACATTCTGTGACTAAGCGTGTAATCAGTCTGCGCATGCCCAATAATCAGATCCTCTCTAATGAGATCACCTGGGGCCACTGTGCTCATTTCCTAAACCCTGCCCATCTTTTTCTCTCACAAAACTACCAGAATTGCTGCAGTTCGGGGAGACAGAGTTTGGGTTGATAAGCCATGTTCTCTCCTGCTATGCACCTAGTAATAAATGTTTCTCTCTTTGACAATAAATAAATAAATAACATTTCAAATAAATGGAACAAAAATATCAGAAAGCTGAAGTAGATGAACTGTCAAATTGCTTTTGTGGTCGTGTACACTGCAATTTAATTACAGATTAATTTATCACTAGTAAGTTTTCTTTCCATCCCAAATTTGTCCTGGAAAGTTGACTCAAAAGTATTTAAGATTTGGTTTATGCTTTCTCTATCCTAAGCTTCAAACTATTCCTGAAGAAAAAGAAAATACTAGGCTTAAATTCCAATTAATGTTGCCACTGATTGCTGTGTAACTTTGTTAGCTTCTGGGAATGAAAATGCCAGGGTGAGAGGCTGCTAGATGAGCTGGTTGGACAGAGTCTAGATATTCCCATGACCCCGCCTTCCTGTCCTTCGACCCCAAGATTTTGAAAAAAATAAATAAATAAAAAAGGGTGAGCTGGTGTGATTAGGAGATAATGCTCCATTTGATGGGAAAGTGTTTGGACACAGACAGTAGATCACAGTGGAAAGAATTGTAGGATTCAGAGAATCTGGGATCTAGTCCCGGTTGCACTGCCAACATTCTATGCAGATTTATGTTTCTTATCATCTTGAAGCTTCCATTTTTACATGTATAAAACACATAATTATCCAGCTGTGGTCTCAGAAATAAATGAGTTGTAGTCATTAGCATTTGCTGAACCACTAAGTAAATTGCAAATAATATTAGAAGCAATTAACATTGAAGCAAATATCTGTTGATGTAGAATAACAAGATCGGCCAGAAAATGATAGGTTATATATGATATATAATTTGTTTTATAATACTGATAAAAATAATACATTATCATAGCATTTTTAATGTCATGGCATATATTAGTCCATGTAACAAGCCATTAGAGTGATTCCAGACTGAAAAATATGACTTCATATAATCTTTCATTTGAGTTACTGTGGGGCCTGGAGACATTACTCCTTATAAACAGTCTGCTAAGATGGCCTTGGTAAATTCCCGGGGAGCATGAGACAGCACAGCTTGTGTAACCAATGATGCAATATTTTCTACATGGTCTAATCGTGTATCCCACGAGTGAAGTCACTTGTTGGAAAAATGCAACTTTTGTGTAATTTAGTATATAAGGGACTATGTCGCAGTGCAAGCATCAGAGCAGAGGGGAATAACTAAAGAGCACCCCTCTCCCAGCAGCTCCTCATGCTTTCTTTCAATCTTGCTACTGGACCCGTGCAGCCGAACCTTAACTGAAGCCTGGCATTTGGCATAGTCAGCAGAATGAGGGGTGAGTGGCCTTCCTGCCCCAGAGGAAGCCAGACCAGATGGGATGTGGCCCCATACAAACTTGTGGCATCCCGTGGCAGCAGTTTGGCTGCAGTGGTATGCTCTGGAGGCTTGGGATCATGTGAGTCCCACCCCACAGGGGAGTGCCAGGGCTTTAAAGGACTTTAAAGCTGGCATCCAGGTTCCCACTGCAGTATGGCAGGGAATGTGTCTTTTTTTCTTTTTTTTCCATTATGTTGAGGGAGCAACATAAGGGGGCTTTAGCAGCACAAGTGCAAGTCTGGAGACTACAGCAGAAGCAAGAATTTGAAACCGAGGTCCAAGCCCTGGAAGAGGAAGTGGCAGTGCCAGGGCCACCTGAAACGGAGGGAGTCGGGAGTGAGTGGGCGCCGTTGCAAGGCAAGGGCTTCCCCTTTGCTCCATGCCCACTCCTGTGAAGCAGCAGGTTGAGCGTGACCAGCCCTTGGCTCCAGGGGGTGAACCCATGGGCCCCCCAGAGGTCCGCCGACAGACAGCATACACGGCATATACTCCAGAGGGACTCCCACCACAGCTGTTGCCCCTGTGAGATGGATGGGGCTGACAGCCTGGAACTCTCAAAAGGCAAAATGGCAGCTAGGGAAGGTAGAGGTGCATGAATGGGAGAAGGCTGTGTGCCAGTAAAGCGAAGAGTGGAGCTGCCATCCGAATAAAAGCTGGCCTGCGAGCGGAAAGGGACTGGCAAAGCTGGCGACCCCACCAAGGTATCGTGTTTGCAAATGTGGGTGATTTAATAGCCTCAGGGTGAATCTAGAGGAAATTGACCAACAGCCCAATGAAATATTACCAACTTTGTGGAAAGAATTGCCCCAGGAATGACAATTCACTAAGCTAAAGGGGAAGAGGCAGGCTGAGCCCCACCCCTTGTGCTTACATGATGTTTTATGCTCGAGCCGCGGGGATGACGTGGACTTGATTGACTGACATGCTGGCCACAGGGCCCAGTGGGCGGGGGAACTGGGGGTCCAAAGGTCACACATAGAACTTTCAATGCACAGAGTGTCTTGGCCCTAGTGGACACAGGGGCAGAATGTGCATTGTTGTATGGAAACCCAGACCAGTTTGATCCCCCTTTAACTCACACTGATGGATATGGAGGGTGCACAGTCTGTGTGAGACAAGCCACGGTAGTGCCTGGGCATTGGCCGCTTGCCACCCTGAGCCTACAAAGTATATATCTCTGTTATTCCTGAATATATATTGGACATGGATATTTTGCAAGGACTGACTTTAAAAGCCACCCAAGGAGAATTTCGGTTATGGGTGTGAATAGTTAAACTTGTGCTTAGAAACCATCCTCACCATTCCCCAGTGCACTATTGCCTCCCCTTAACAATTCTTCAGGGCTGAAGAATTGTTAAGGGGAGGCAATAGTGTTTGCCTGGAGGACATAAGGACATGAGACAAATGATCCTACATTGGGAAAGGCTGGGATAGGGGGAATGGCCCAAAGTCCTTTCTTCAGTTTGACCTGTCCGAAAGCTGGACAGCACATGGAGAATGACTGTGGATTACCATGAGCTCAGTAAAGTCACTCTTCTCATGCATGGTGCAGTGCCATCGATGACTGATATGATGGGTCAACTGACTTTTTCCTTGGGACAGCGTCACTGTGTGATGGACTTGGCAAATGCATTTTTCTCCATTGACCTGGCTCTCTGGAGAGACCAGTTTGCATTCACTGGGAGAGAGTGGCAATGGACCTTTGTGGTGCTGCCACAGGGCTAACATAGTTCTACTGTGTGCCCAATTGGTGGCTCAGGACTTGGTCATTCAGCATTATAAGGATACAGTATCTTTATATCATTATAGAGATGATGGTATGTTAACCTCTGATCCTCTTATAGATTTGGAAGCGTGGACAGCCTGCACTGCATGCTGGATCCCTGGGAATAGGCAAACAACAGAACCAAGGTCCATGGGCCTAGATTGTCTGTTAAGTTCTTGGAAGTTGTCTGGTCAGGTAAGACCAAAGTGATCCCGGAAGCCAGGATAGATAAAGTCCAAGCATATTTGAGCCCAACCATGGTAAAGCAGCAATAAGATTTTGTAGGCCTTTGGGTTACTGTTTATCCCCCATTTGGCTCAGGTCTTGCATCCTTTGTATGCCTTAATTAAAAAGAAGTACCCCACGGGCACTCAAGAAGGAGGGAGGAGATCAAGAAGATGTTTTGTGGTAGCCAAGGGGGCAGTAGCACAGGCCCAGGTACTACAGATGGTGGATAAGGCAGTTCCTTCCCACCTGGGCAAGACAGCCCATGAAGCAGGCTTTGATCGGGGACTCTGGTAATATCAGGACAGATGCAAAGTCCTCATAGGACTTTGGTCCCAGTTATGGAAAACAGCAGAGATGAGATGCTCCCCCACTGAGCAGCAAGTAACTGCCATCTATGCTTCCCTGAAAGCAAATGAGGTCAGTACAGGCCTATAATGGAGGGCTAGCAAAAAATGCAAATGATAAAGATATCCCCCTATTAAATGGTGGTGGGTTTGCAGTCCAGGATTGGGCCACAGGTCTGGCCAGCATTGGGCCAAAGTTGTGACTGGGACTGGGCCAAAGGTCTGGATAGACAGTGGACACAGCATGCCCCATGTAGACCACAAGCTGTGGGAATAATTAAAAGGTACGATGGCCTCCTGACAGAGAAGCTCTGGATTTTAGTTCCAGAGCAGCAGCATTGAAAGGGTGGGCTACCCCAACTGACTACTGGTGTTCCCTCATTAAATGAACAGCCTTTGCACACAGGCTACTCCCCTTTAGGCTTGATAATAAGGGGAAGAGACTTGCCCTTGCACATACAGGTAGAAGGAAGTGATGTATTAGAAAGACCCTGTGTGTGGGAAGGAGGGTTACGATGACCTGCTCCCCATGCTTTGCAACAGGGACAATGGATGAATGGATGTGGCCATGAAAAATAATAACAGAAGCCCCTTCCTAGGTGGATGTCACTTGCCTTGAGATGACAGTATAGCCTGAGGTGTGCCCATGCAAACTTGGGTTGAGGGGTGGCCAGCTCCAGTGCATGTGTCCCTTCCTGATGGTGGGGAAGGTTCTTTGCCTCGAGGAACTTATTGTCTTGAATCCTCATTATGTTAGTGTGGCACAAGGGGGCTGGTTTGGTACTCCTGCCTGGAGCAGAGACCGTGGCTGCCACTATACTTTGGCAGGGTGAGCAGTGGGCCTGTATTAGGCCCGAGGGATGGAGTTTGTCTGTAATTGTTTCTAAAGCTTTATTATCTCTCTGACCAGGCTGATTGCAGCTAACAGCTTGGTGACATGGCCATACACCTACACTAAGGTCCACAATGCCTCTAGCTGCTGGGTGTGTTCTGAGCTTCCAGCAGATGCAGCTGAAGGGCTCCCATGGTAGATAGCACCAGCCATGGAACAGAACTGGACATGGCTAGAATGAGATCATCGCAGTTCTCTGGCTTGGGGAGAAGTATGGTGAGCAGTTGACACTTTGCTCATCTGGGACATGGACAATTCCCCATCCCCATCCCCCTTTTGGAGATGCCATCCAAAATGGTTGGGGATGGCTCATGGCTGAATGGGTGGAATTAAGAGAAAAGCACTGTGGTGCATTGAGCAACATCAGGGAGACCCCAGCAGGTAGCAGGATGGACTCCTGAGTCATTTTGTAATAAGACCATAATATCAACAGTTCCCGAAAGGTCGTGGGATGGCTGCTCATGTGTAGGGATGGATGAATCTACCCAGATGAGAAGGGTTGTTTTGCAAAACAGAATGGTTTTAGATCTCTTGACAGCTGCTCAAGGGGAACTTGTGCAATGTTACATGTAGAATGTTGTATGCGTGTTCCTGACAATCAGGGTTCTGTTGAAGGTGCCTTACGTGAAATGAATTAGGAAGTACAAGCCACTCATTTCCTTTCACAGAATCCTTCGTGGTTCTGGTGGAACTTCATGACAGAGACTTGGCATTGGTGACCTTAGCAGCCTGTTCAGATTTTTAATAATATTTTTTTGCTCCTTTTATTGCTGTTTTGGCCTATGGGCCCGAGGAGAGCCCTGTGGGATAAGACATCCCCTAGAATGGAGGGCATTTAAGGGCTGGGGTGTGGGGCCTGGAAGCATTACCCATTATAAACAGCCTGCTAAGATGGCCTTCATAAGTTTCAGGGGAGCATGGTCCAGCATAGCTTATGTAACCAATGATGTAATATACATGTATCTAATCATGAATCCCATGAGTGAAGTCACTTTGATGTCATATGCATGTACCTAATCATGTATCCCCCAAAATGCCACTTTTATGCAATTTAGTATACAAGGGACTACTGCTCTGTAAACATCAGAGTAGAGGGAAATAATTAAAGATGACCAGCAACTCCTCATGCTTTCTTTCAGTGTGCTACCAGACCAGAGTGGCTGAACCTTAAACTGAAACCTGACATTCACTGATTTTAAAAAAAGGATGCAATCATTTCTCATTACATATAAGTGACCTAAAAAGATGTTTTTTTCCTGGCTAGCATTAAACAGCAAATTATTGGCAAAACTGGAGTTAGATTTCATGTCAAAATAGTAGCCAGTTCTTTTTACACTCCATTCTGCCTTGTATAAAATAATCTCTAAGGTTAGGATTACTTAAAAGGTCCCATTGTATTTGGAATCTCTACATGCACCTTTGTTCCTGATATTTTGAAGTTTGCAAAGATAAATGGTATGAATTGCAGTATTCCTTGGTCAACACTTATTGAATAAGACCGGTGGATGTTTTCAGCCATTTGGCACATATCATGCTTACTTCATCTGAAAACATAGAAGATCAAGCTGGTGTGTGGCAAGATATATTTACTCTCAAAAATAAAGTTTGACATTGCGACAAACAAATAGAGAAGGTATTCTTTAGTTTTATACCTTATATATTGTCATGAGAAATCAGGGTATACTAAATAGGAAGAGAGAAAACCTTTCAATGAATCTAAATGAGAAAGAAAACTTATGATTGAATGGCAATCATTTTGGTTATTAAAGAGGGAGGCTGGCCATGTCTGAGGGGAAAAGCATTGACCAGATTGCATCTGCAGATCAGCATGTTTTGTCTTCTCTTCCTAAGATGAGCATAGGGTAGAAATGAATATACACTGGAAGTTTTAGAAACATTTAAGAAGAAATCTTATGGCAAAGAATGCATACAAGAAATATCCATATGCCTATATTCATTGCTTGATTACCTCTGATTAGAAAATAAAGGAGTTTTGCTAAAAAACATTTCAGACTTATGTATTTCTTAGGATTCTTAAATTTCTTATTACAAAAATGCTTGCTGAGACTCCACCATGTTCCAGGCACTCATGCTCTTCCTAGGAATACCTCAGTGAACAAATCAGACAAAAATCTTTCTCTCTGGGGACTACATTTTACTGCATGCAATATTCTTTGATTTACCAAAGAAAGGAACCAATTAATTGATTTATGACCAATTAAACAGAAAAGTTTCCTCTTTTCTCTGATTTAAAAGTTACCTTAAAACATTGGCTCTGTGTAAACATTTTGTATAATACTGTTGTGTTCTTCTGTAAGTATGAATTATAAACTTTGATAGTGGCAGAACCAACAAAGCTTTTAGATACCTATATAGATATTTTGTATCTATAGAAACACAACAGTTATATTTCAAATAACTCAGATGTGGAATTGTGTGTATATCTATAAATCTATATGAATATCTAAATCCATACAGATAGATAGTCTGATAGGGTTATATATGGCTATAGGTATGGAGATTGAGCTAAATGTAGAGGTAGAGACATTGATTATCTAGCCAGAGAGGATACTAAAATTACTAAGATAATATTCTATTTTATTCAATAGCTATTTATTTAACACCCAATATATATATATCAGTATTGGTTAAAGCACTGTGATGTTTACTTAATAAGAGTATTCTGACCTCAAGAAATGTAAAGTCTAGTAGGTGATATTTGGGTATATACTAAACACTAAAAGGATGGGCGTCAAGGCACGATACTAATAAATGCCATAGAAATACTGTAGTTGAGATAAGTACAGGTATGGGGAAATTATTGATTCTGATTCAGGGAACTGGGAAAGGCTGAATGAGTGAATAAATCTTTTGCTGACCTTAAAGTATCAAAACACTTCAATCTTACAGTATTTTATTAGATCTTTACCAGAAGGCTCTCACGTCCTTAAAAGAACTTAGCTCTGCTTAAGTGTATCAAATCCAGTTTCGGATTCTTTACAGGACCTTGATGTTGCAGGGGGATGTTAAATTGAAGGTAACTTTCAGTTCACCTTCTGAAGTCAGTACAAGAATAAAATGAGGTGCTTTCCCCTTTTAATGGTTAATAATGTTTCTGTCTGCCTCTGAAATATTTACAGATTGCAGACATCAAAGCAGTCCTGAAGGATATTTTTTAATGAATCTGAAAAAAACTTTTTAGAAGTAGGGTGGTTATAAGAAGGAAAATATAAAGAAAGATAGGTACACATTCACACCTGCAAAAATAATTTTCATGCATTTTTCCAGTATATTATGATGGGGGGGGTGGTCATCTTCATCCTTTCCTGAGTGGACTGCTGGCTGGCCAGCTGAGTGATGTATTCCTGTGCGCACAATCAGCAGTCCAGTTATCTATGGTTGTAGATTTTTCTGGGTGCAAATGGAAATTGCATAAGTCTACTTGATCATTACTACTCTCCACCATTTTCTCTTTTACTAAATCAGGTGGCCTCTTTGGGTCTTGATGTTTTCACATAATGATTGAGGCAATCCATTTTTTGGCAATGATATCACAAAAGAGGTGAGTCCTTTTTAGTTTTTTAGTTTATACACACTAACTTTAGCATGCGTTCTTGCCACCAATACTTGTTACTATGGGGTTCTAATGAAATTTCCTTTGTTTTCATTTCTTATATATTCATTAAGTGGACTTATTTTCTAAGGAAGAGGTGTCTCTACTCCCACATTTATTTATTTATTCAATTACTCATTCATGTCAGTTGGACATGCAGCTATTTATATTATTCCATGGGTTCCAATCTAATACTATCATTATTTATTTTGTTGCTCAAGTTGTTTCATTGGTCACTGAAGCTCTTTCAGGCAGTCTTCAATACCCTTTTTTGGGGGTGGTGGGGGTGGTGCATGGTCCGGGAACTGAACCTGGGTCTCCCGCATGAAAGGTGAGCATTCTACCACTGAACCACCCATGCACCCTTCAATGCCCTTTTAAATGTGCTTCTGTTCTTTTCTGAGCACTTCCTTACTTTTGGAATCCGTAAGATTATCTGGGCAGTTTGTATTTGATCCTTCCACATCCTGGTAAATTTTTAAAATTTATACCTAGTAAAATTCACTCTGTGGTATGCAGTTTAATGGGTTTTGATAAATGCGTAAGGTCTTGTGTCCAACAACGAGGTCTTGATACAGCACAGTCCCATCACCTCCAAAGTTCTCTTCTGTTGTGCCTAGCAGTTCATCACTCTCTTTCCCAAGACTCTGCCAACTGCTGATCTCTTTTCTGTCTATGGTTTTACGTTTTCTAGAATGTCAGGTAGATAGGAACACATGATAATGTAGACCAGTGATTCAGTGATTTTCAATGCAGTTTTGTTCCCAGGGGGAAATTTGGCAATATCTGGGGACCTTTTTGATTGTTAGAACTGGAGAAAATTGCTTCTGACGTGGTGGGTAGAGGTCAGGGATGCGGCTAAACAGCTTACAGTGCCCAGGACAGCCCCTACAACAGGCATTACACCTCAACAGTGCCCAGGCAGAGACACACTCGTGTTGGATCTGGCTTCTTTAACTTAGCAAAATGTATTTAAAATTGTGTGAATCAATAGTTTGTTTTTCTTCTGAGTAGCATTCCATCGTGAGCCACATCTCATATAGTTTGTTTATTCACTGACAGAAGGAGGACATCTTGGTTTTTAGAAGATTGGAGTAGTTATGAACAAAACACCCACATACAGATTTTGTGTGGACATGGTTAGTTCCTCTCGAGTGTGATCTGTGGATTACATAGTAAGTGTTCTGTTAACTGTATAAGAACAGTGGCTGTACCATTTTGCATTCCTACCAACAACATAGGAAAATTCTACTTACTCTTCCTTCCTAACAGCACTTGGTGCAACCAATTTTTACCCATTCTAATAGGTGGATAATGTCTTCTTATCTTATGGTATGTTTTGATTCATATTTCCCTAATAACTGATAAATCTGACAGCATCTTTGTGGGAAGTCACAGGCATGTTCAGTGGCCATCTCCCAACCCTTTCCTACCCTCCTTCTTTTATTTGTGTGAAGCTGTTTCAATATGTTTCCATTTCATAACCTAGAAGAGTCAATAAGTCTAATGGAATGGCCTGACCATTGTTTCCAGCTTGAACATCAAACTGGAAACAAACAGCCCCAGTTGCTTATCAGGAAGGGAATTCTGCACAAAGGTTGCTTGACCATACTTTTTGATCAGTGGCAGGGCCCCCTCCCCCCTCTTCCATGGGTATAAATGCCCCATTCTTCGGCAATACAGGCCTCTTTCCTCTCCAGCACAAAATGAGCTGCAGCGCTGCTCCAGCTGCACCAACCCTGGCTGGAGCAGCTTGGATTTCCCCTGGGGGCCAGCCACAGTGAGAGTGCCATCCCTGCACTTTTGGATCCTTTGTGCTATGTAAATATTAAAGAGGTCATTTGCTGTAAGTTTTGGTTATGCCTGAGCCTGTGTTCCTATGATGTACTCTGTAGCAACCCAGGGATCAGGACCCCCTCCCCTTGGGGGAAATATATATATATATATATATATTCTTCGTATATATGAAGACTTAAGCATGTAGCAGCCTGCATGACTAGAGCACAGACATTAAATATCAATAGACACACCCCCCAGGAGGGAAAATGCATTGTCAAAAGCACTAAAAGTCCTGCCCCTAATCACTGTTGGTGACCAACTCTTGTGAGACTCTGCTGAAATTCCATTGTAACCAAATCACACAAACTTCTGCTAAACTTTATAAGCTGCTCCCTTTTACTTGTTTGCACAGATCACTGACTTCCATTTCCTGACTGGCTGCCACTGGGAAGGATCTTCTGTTAGTAAGTCCCTAATGAAAACTCATGGGTAACTCTCTGCCTAGCATGTTCTTTGGTCTTGGGGCTCTGCTGGGTTAGAATATTTGGTGAGCCAGCCAGGAGACCGAAGAATGGCTGGCCATAAAAGGCATGATTTCTGGGAAGGGAGACCTCCAGGGGTGAGTCCCAGGATGGCTTGTAACGTTTATATAGGGAAGGGTGGTCTCTTCCTAGATGAATTGCGACCACCAAGGGAGTAGGAAGAGGTTTATAATTTTCTGGATGGACTAATAGCTCTCCTGCAACCAGCTTTAGAAGAGTTGGGATATCCTAAGAAAGAGACAGCTGCTGGGCTGCTGCAGCTGTAACCTAGCCACTCTTGGAGACCATGAGATCAGCTGTGGAAGAGGTAGTGATTGCCAAAGCAGTAGCTTGCCACTTGACAGAGGAACTTAAGTTAAAAGGATATGCAGGTAGCCCAGCAGAATTGAAAGATGTTTTAAATGAGAAAAAAAATAACATCTAAAAGCTATGCCAGATAGATGAAAATTTGGAAATATTAGCATATGCTAGGGTAAGGGGAGCAGAAGTTACCTAAGCTTCAAGTAAGACATATTCTAACTTACTCTGATAGGGATCCCAAAGTATGAGACCCAGTGGATTTTTTCTTCAGATGATGAAGATCCAAAGTCAGACCTGGAGAAGAAGGGTGAAGAATGTAAACTTGTCCACCCTCTGGTCCAATATAAAGTTAAGTCAGAGCATGTCCCAGTCCCCAGGCAGACAGGATGACACTGCAGATGCAGCCTCAGACCCAGCTGCACCCATTGGTCAAAAAATACGTGTTTCAATGTGAGATTTTAATGTCTCTGAATTATAAGAGATTGGGACACAGTATAGGCAAAACCTAACTTTTTTTTTTTTATTAATTTGGCTACTGTGATTGTGGGAAAGCAGTGCAGACAGTATCTTGCTCTCAGAGAATGAGATGAGTAAATTGTCTTTTCTCACCTTCCATACTCCTCTGCATCAACACCATATATTCATTAGTCCCCCGTACAGAGAAAAATTCACTACTCAGTTGGCTCATATTCCAGTACGAGAAGCTGTGGCCCAATGAGGGAGATTTGCTCCATCACCTGTCCCCCCATTGGAACAACAATGACAAACTACAAGATGTATTATGGAGGCTAGGGATGAAGTATGTGATTTACATGGCCAATGCCTCTGGACCAGATAATGTAATTTTCACCACAAGTTTTCATGAGACAATTCTACAAACCGCTCCTGAGTCGTATGGGACATTGGTGCACATTCTCAGCTCACTTATAGGACAGTGCACCTCACAGGCTGCCCAAATGATTGCACTTCTGGGAGAGACAGGCCATCTAAGGTGAAGGGGGGGCTGGAGTAGAGCTATGGGTCACAGCCTGAGGAGACATGATGGTCCGAACCAGGTATAGTGCAAATAAATGTGGATATAGACCTAATCACTGCTGGAATTAAACTCGAGGATATTGGTGGGCAGCTAAATGCAATATCAGTTAGAATGATATTGGGGAGCAAGCTGCCCAAAGAGCAGAGGTTGCAAAGCTTGAAATCAGGTCACTAGAGGAGGATGTAGATTCTTGCCAAAAGACCTGGCTGACACCACATAAAGAACCCTCTGCAACCTTGGCAGATGAGGTCTGGGAGGTCCCTTCCCTTTAGCATAGAGGATAGGCCAAGATCCCCAAATAAGAACACTGGGGATTGGAGGTCACATATATACGTCCCCCAATAATGAACACAGGATTTTGACCTTCATAGACACTGGAGTAGAAGATACCTTTATATGTGGGAAATGGCTGCAAACTGAGGGCCCTACACTAACTATTGCTGGATATGGGGGCCAAGGCATTAAAGTGACATAGCAGCAATTATTAAAGCAATTTGGCCAATTGCCACCTCAAACATATGGCATATATATCTCCTATCCCAGAGAATATATTAGGAATTGATATCTTGCAAAATATTACCTTGTAAACTATCATAGGTGAATTCTGCCACCACTGCTGAGTGGTCAAAGCTGTCCTGAGAGGACATGCTGAGTGGTCACCAGGAAACGTACCTTCGCCCAGATACACTGTAGTAGTGCACCAGTATAAGTTCCCTGAGGGCCATCAAGGAATCACTGCCACTATTAAGGAATTAGAAGGAGAGGGTATTATCATTCTTATTCATAACCCTTGTAATAGCCTTTTCTGACCAGTGAAGAAATCTGATGGAACTTGGCAAATGATGATTGATTATAGAAAATTAAATAAAGTAATTCCTCCTTTATTTGTAGCTGTTCCAAACATTGCTGCTTTGTTACAAGATACAAGTATTCGTTTAGGCCAATTTCATTTTTTATTAGACTTTGCCAATGCTTTCTTCAGTATCTCTTTACACCCCTCCAGCCAACCTGCATTTGCCTTCATGTGGGAAGGACAATACATTTTGCCCCACGGGTATCTTCATAGTCCCACTATTTGCCGTGGCTTAGATGCTCAAGACCTGAAAATGTGAAAACTCTCTGAAAATGTAACTTTTTTCCATTACATCAATGATGTTATGCTTCACAGTAACTCTCCTTCAGAATTAGAAACTGCTGCTAATGAAGTAGTGACCCACCTTGAAAGCCAGGTATAGGTGGTGAATCAAGATAAATTACAGTGGCCTGGATATTCTATCAAATTTTGGGGTGTGCTGTCAGGTAAGACTAAAATTATTCCTTCTGCTGTTGTTGACAAAGTGCAGGCCATTTATACTTCAGCTGGCACAAATTTTAAAACTTTTGTAGTCTCTGGTTCATAAGGGGAAGGTTTGCTGGAGGATACCTAAGTGCTGTAGGATACAGGCTGCTTTTGAAAAGTCCAAACACGCTATAATACAAGCACAAGTTTTAAGGGGGTGGACCCAGATGTGCCTTGTGAATTGGATGTGGTCAGTACCATTATTGATTTTGAGTGGGGTTTGAGGCAAAGGCAGCAGGAAGAAACATATCTATTAGCTTCTGGCCACATCTATGGAAAGGATGAGAACTAAGATACAGCCCCCTGGAGAAGCAGTTATGTGTGGCCTATAATGACCTGCTACAAGTTGAAGGGCTGATTCAGAAGTGTCCTGTGACTTTAGGAATGGCCATCCCCATAGAAGGGTGAGTACGTAACACTGCTAAGAAGCCCCACTCAGGAAGTTCTCAGCTTAGCATGCTGACAAAGTGGAAAACTTGTCTTCTGCAATGCAGCATCTTTAATAACAGCTCTCTAAGTACAGAAAATGCATGACATTTTAGGGCCAGTTTCGTATATGGAAGAGCAATGTTCTCCCCTTCTTCCTGCTCCTCCCAACGTGGCCAGCCCTATGCCTACTCTTGATGGATAGGGAAGTGTACTCAACTATGTGTATACATATACAACCATATGTATACTGATGGACCAACACATGGGCAACCCACTCCATAGTGGGCCGTGGCCATCTAACCTAGCACTGACACTAGCCAGTGGGAAACTGGAACTATGCAGACCAACCGTGGGCTGAACTGAGGGCCATATGGATGGTCATCATCCACAAGCCAGGAGACGCGCTATTTGTACTGTTAACTGGGCCATATACCGAGGCTTGATGGTATGGATGGCCACATGGAAACAAGAACAATGGATGGTTGTTGGTCACCCATTTTTGGTGAGGGAGATTTGGGAAGACATCTGGGCTGCTTGCTACAAGCACAAGGAAACTGTTTTCTATGTCTCTGCCCATAGCACTCTCTTTACCAGGCAACATTGAAGTAGATGCTCTGGCAAAATATTCAGGGCCTAGAACCATGGTCACAAGAGGCTGCTGAATGGTTACACAGGAAAACAGGGAGCCAGACTATGTGGAGGTGATACAGCAATTTCAGCTTCCCATCATGAAGCAGCTGCTAAAGAAAATTGTGGACACTGGTCCCTCCTAATCACCATGCTCACTGAGAATGCTGCCTCACCAACTTGGCTACGTTGGCCATGAGCAAGTTCCAGTCAGGTGGTAAGTGGGTTATATTGGGCTCTTTCCTAGTCCTAAGGTGCAAAATATGCCTTTACAGCTATAGACAAGGTGATTGGAATGTTGCTAGCCTTTCCAATAGGGAAAGCTAGCTGAAGAGCTACAATACATAGCTTTGAAAAGCTGAGTACATTCTTCAGGATTCCTACACATGTGGGCAGTGATTGAGGGATCCTTTCTTACCAGACAAGTAATCCAAGCCTGAGCTATTGAGCACTACATTTTATAGTAATCTCATTTGCCTTACAACCCCACCATAGCAGGGGTAACTGAAAGGATGAATGGGCTTTTAAAAGAGCAGTTGGGTGTGGTGCAATAGTGGCTTAGCAGCAGGATTCTTGCCTGCCATGCCGGAAACCCAGGTTTGATTTCCAGGGCCTGCCCATGTAAAAATAAATTAATTAATTATTTAATAAACATTTTGTAGCAGTGGACATACAAGTTGTATCTGGCCCTCAAAGCCTTAATTCATGGCCCCAAGCCCTGTTCCCACCCTGTTGAACTGGTAACAGTGAGGCCCAGGAAGGCACTGCAAATTCAGGTAAAAGGACAAGCAATCCTACAGCAACAGCAAGGTAATGAAAATAAAATACTTTTGCCACACCATAAGCAATAGAAATTGGGGGAAATAAGGTCAATTGGTCATGGTCCTGGTCACTACAACTGCCCTGACTGGGAATCCTAAACCCATGGGGTATGGGGGTACCCAAAATTTAAATATTAAACCACAGTTTAAATGCAAAATGCCAAAAGTTGTATATTTAGCCAACCTTCCCTCCCCCCCACCCTGCCATACCTCAAGGCACAGTGTATATGATTCTGTGGCCACTTATTATGCCCGAGCTAATTGTGGGCTCCATTCCAGAAGGTTCTGGCAATTGCAGGGGGAAAAGTAGTGGTATCTAAAACCCCCTCATAGCACTTTTTCTCCAGGAACACCTCTATCAGTGGAAATTTGGTTTGTATTCTATTAGATACAAAAGATTTGCCTCTCATAATTCCCCATACATAGCTTTCTTTTAGCCCTTAATGTTGTAGGAACTATCTTTCTGCAACAGGCTCTGTGGTAACCTATGTGCACAGAACTCTCAGTGCAGTGTGCGCTGAGCTGCCACTGTTGGGGGCCACTGGCCTGCTTGGACTGTGACCCCTGTGAACTGGACTCCATGGAATACCCTGCTGGCCTGGCAGAATTCAGGACCTGGGAAAATCTGGAAAAGAATCTTCTCATTTGAAACTGGGAAATCACAGATTTTTATCAATTGTCAGTAGACTGCTTTAATTCCCTTTCTTGGCCTTTGTGGCATCACTTTGTAGGTTGCTATCTGTGTGTGTGTGGAGTCCAAGTTTATGTTGTCCGTGGTAGTTAGATTCAGTTGTCAACTTGGCCAGGTGAAGGTGCCTAGTTCTGTTGCTGTGGCCATGAGCCAGTGGTACATGGACCTCATCTGTTGCTGATTACATCTGCAGTCAGCTAGGAGGCGTGTCTGCTGCAATGAGTGACACTTGACTTAATTGGCTGGTGCTTAAATGAGAGAGCGCAACGTAGCACAGCCTAAGCAGCTCAGCATTCCTCATCTCAGCACTTGCAGCTCAGCCCAGGCCTTTGGAGATGCAGAAAGAAGTCACCCCGGGGAAAGTTGTTGGAACCCAGGGGCCTGGAGAGAAGAACAGCAGAGACCATCCTGTGTCTTCCATGTAAGAAAGAACCTCAGTGGAAAGTTAACGGCCTTTCCTCTGAAGAACTAACAAAATAAATCCCCTTTTATTAAAAGCCAATCCATCTCTGGTGTGTTGCATTCCAGCAGCTAGCAAACTAGAACAGATTTGGTACGGGAGAGTGGGGTGCTGCTGCGGTTTGCAAATACCAGATCTGTTGGAACGGTGTTTTGGATGGCTAAAGGGGAAGACTTTGGAGGAACTGTGAAGAGATTGATGAAGAAATCCTGGAGTGCTTGAAGAGACTGTTGGTGTAAATGGAACCACTGCCAATCTTGACAAAGGAGGAGACAAAAAGGAAAAAATTGGAGTTTGCAGAATGAGAACCATGGAAGCTCGGGTCTGAAGCCAAGAAATCTCAGCCAGGAGAGTGGACCCACCCATATACATGGAGAGGGTGAGTTTACCCTGAAGGGCAAGGACGAGTGTCCCCTCTCATTGCAGTGGAAGAGTTGTGTAGCCTCGAGCCTTGGAAAAGGCGTAGCACGCTCCTTGAGGGACTGGGAGAGCCTGGCTGCCACCATGTGGAGGGGTTGAGCGTGTGCCCCAGAAATGGCAGAGAACCCAGGGGTGGTTCTGATACCTGGAGAGAGTGGAGCCGAGAGGTGGTCTCCTCAGTGTTCCCTGAGGTTGATTTGGAAAGAGGCGGGCCACTGCATAGGCCCTTGGAAGGGCGGGACTGCCACTTTCTAAAGCCGAAGGATGAATAACTTTCAGACTTTAAAATCCCACGGTGCTTGCCCTGAAGGTTTTATATCTGTGTTTCCTCCAATTTCTCCCTATGGAAATGAAAATCTGTATCCTGTGAATATCCTCCTTTGCATATTGGCATTAGATAATTTGTTTTGAGATTCACAGATCCACAGCCAGAAGATCACCTTAACATTGTTTCGGGTGATATGTGAAGTTGCCAAGTTGACAAGGGGTGGACATGTGGTAGTTAGATTCAGTTGTCAACTTGGCCAGGTGAAGGTGCCTAGTTCTGTTGCTGTGGCCATGAGCCAGTGGTACATGGACCTCATCTGTTGCCAATTACATCTGCAGTCGGCTAGGAGGCATGTCTGCTGCAATGAGTGACGTTTGGCTTAATTGGCTAGTGCTTAAATGAGAGAGCTCAACGTAGCACAGCCTAAGCAGCTCGGCATTCCTCATCTCAGCACTTGCAGCTCAGCCCAGGCCTTTGGAGATGCAGAAAGAAGTCACCCCAGGGAAAGTTGTTGGAACCCAGGGGCCTGGAGAGAAGACCAGCAGAGACCATCCTGTGCCTTCCATGTAAGAAAGAACCTCAGTGGAAAGTTAACGGCCTTTCCTCTGAAGAACTAACAAAATAAATCCCCTTTTATTAAAAGCCAATCCATCTCTGGTGTGTTGCATTCCGGCAGCTAGCAAACTAGAACATTGTCTCTTACACTGTTGTTGTAGAATATGGATGCAATGTCTGTTCTGTGACCTATGCAGATGGCTGCGTAGGGGTGGACTGTGGCAACCCAAGACTCAGGACCCCCCCTTAGGAAAAAATGTATACACATATTTTCATATATATATGAAGGCTTAAGCATTGAGGCAGCCTATGTCACTATAGAAGACATACATTAAAGGTCAACAGATACCTCCCTAATGGGGAAAGAATGTATTGTCAAAAGGATTAAAATTAAAATTTAAAACTCCCCTCCCTTAATCACTGTTGGCAACAACTCTTATGAGACTATGCTGAAACTATGCTGTAAGCAAATGTCATGAGGTTCTGCTGAACTTTATAAGTCGCTCACTTTCTCGTGTTTGTGCAATCACTGACCAGCTGCATTTGGAAGGATCTTCCCCTGTCATTAAGTCCCAAACTGAAACTCATGGGTAACGGCGTAGCATGTTCTTTGGTCTTGGGCATGTGCTGGGTTGAAGCACACTGCCTGGAAACATGCTGCTGAGCACCTTTTAATATACTTATTTGCCATCCATGTCTCTTCTTTTGTATAGAGTCTGTTTACATCTTTGGCTCACCAGCTAAATTGAGTTTTCTAATTATTGAGTTTTGTGAGTTCTTTACATATTCTGAATACATGTCCTCTGTCAAAAATATGATGTCGTAAAATGTTTCTTACAGTCCGTGTCTTTTTTGTTCATTCTTGTAACACTGTCACAATGTGAAATATTTTAATTTTGGTAATGTCTAACTTATTATTTTTTCTTTTATGGATCATGCTTTTGCTGTCAAATCTAAAACACTAATTGCATAAACCATGCTCACACAGATTTTCCTTATATTTTTCTTTGGAAGTTTCTGAGTTTTGGGTTTTACATGTGGTCTATAATTCATTTTGAGTCAACTTTTATCTAAGCTTTGAGCATGGATCGAGTTTTATTTTCATGTATATGGACATCCGACTATCCCTGTTCCATTTGTTGAAAGGACTATCATTTCTTTTTTGACATGATTTTATACTTTTGTCAAAAATCTTCAGTTGATTATGTTTGTGTGGCTGTATTTTTGGGCTCTCCATTCCATTCCATCGATGTTTGCCTCTATTCTTTAGTGAGTCCTGATTATTGTAGCTTCATCATAAATCTTTACATCTAGTAGTGTGAACCACCTAGTGTTTTAGTTCTTTTTCAGTTGTTTGGCTATTCTAATTCCTTTGTCTTTCCATGTAAATTTTAGAATCAGTTTGTCAGTATACGTTTATAAAAAAGATCACCTTGTATTCGGGCATTGCAATTAATTCATAATTTAACTTCTGGAGAAGTGAATTCTTAAAAATATTGAGACTTTCAGTCCACAAACACAATATTTATTTCCATATTGGCTTTTCCATGTTTTGGTCTTTTTTTTATCTTTCATCTATATAATTTTCAGCATCAGAATCCTGCATGTATTTCATTAATTATATAACTAAGTGTTTTTAAACTTTTTTTTGGTGCTATTGCGAATGGTAGTTTTCTTTCTCCTCAAATTTCTATTGTTCATTTGTTAATATATAGAAATATAATTGATATTATGCATAATAATTTTTTATCTTGAGACCTATTTCAATGCACTTATTCATCCTAGAAACTTTTTAGATTCTTTGGAATTTTCTATGGAGACAGCCATGTTTGTGAAGAGAGACCTTCTCATTTCTTTTTTTCTAATATGAATACTTTTTATTTTTGCCTTATTATACTGACTAAAGCTTCCACTCTGATATCGTCTTACTTTTGTTTCCAATCTTAAGGGGAAAGCATCCAGTCACCATTAAATATAATGTTAGCTGAAAGTTTTGTACATATCTTTTATTAAATTAAGGGAGTTTCCTACTTATAGTGTACAGAGAAATTTTTGTCAAAAGATAATGAATTTTGTCAAATGCTTTTCCTGTATCAATGAATTGATCATGTTTTCTTCCTTTTAATATGAGGTTAACATGGTGAATTACATTGATTGATTCTTGAATGCTGATCCAATCTTGAATTCCTGGGATAAACCCTCTTTGGTTATGATGTGCTATTTTTTTTTTATATATGTTTTTGGAATTGATTTTCTAACATATTTTGTGCAAATTTTCATTCACAATTTTTAGCTCATGAGGGATATTTGTAGTTTTTTGGTAATATTTTGTGTAGGTTGATATTAAGATTGTGTTGGCCCCATAAAATTTGTTGGGAAGAGTCTTACCCTCTCTAATTTTCTGGAAGAAGTTGTGTAGAATTGGTATAATTCTTCCTTAAATGTTTGGTAAAGCTCACCAGTAAAACTCTCTAATCATGGGAAGAGGTTCTTTTTTACTTAAAAAAAAGTATATATTTTTTTGCTAAAAATGTATGTATATAAGATATATGTATATATTTTTTGCTACATATTCCATTTCTTTGAGAAATATAGATATATTCAGGTTATTTATTTCTTCTTGAGTGAATTTAGTAGTTTGCATCTTTCCTAAAATTAAACCATTTCATCTATATTTCCTAACTGTGGAAAATAATTGTTCATATTCTTTTAACATCCTTGGTATGTCTGGGGGGGTCTGTAATAACATTTTCTTTTTCATTTCTGGTATTCATAAATCGTGTCTTATCTTTCTCTTTTTTATTCTCATCAGCCTGACTAGAGTTTCAGCAATTTTATTGATCTTTTCAAAGGACAATCATTTTTTCTCTCATACTATCACTTTTCTTTCTTCGTTTGCAATAATTTCTATTTTTTGGGGGGGATGCATGGTCCAGAAATCGAATCCGGGTCTCCTGCATGTAAGAAGAGCATTCTACCACTGAACCACCTGTGCGCCCTGCACTAATTTCTTTGTTACTGATTTCTACATGTGCAACTGCTTGTATTTCTCTAGTTTCTTAATGTAGAAATTTGAATAATTCTTTTGAGACCTTTCCTCTTTTTTTCTCTACTATAAAGCATTTAATACTGTATATTCCTCAAAGTACTATTTAACCTGTATTCCACAAATTTCCATATGTTTCATTTTCATTCAGTTAAAACATTTTTAGTGTCCTTTGACACTTATTCCTTGATCCTGGATTATTTAGTGGTATGCTTTTTAATTCCTAAATATTAATTTCTGAATATTTGTGGCTTTTTCATGTATCTTCCTATTATTTATTTCTGGTTTAATTACAAGTATGATCCAAGAATATATTTTTGCATGACTTTTACACTTTTAAATTTGTTTTATTTTGTGGCCTAGATAGACCAGATGGAACATCCTCTATCTTGTTGAAGGTTCTATGTGTATTTAAAAAAGTAAGTAATTGGTTGCTGTTCTAATTTGCTAGCTACCAGAATGCAATATAACAGAAACGGAATGGCTTTTAAAAGGGGGAATTTAATGAGTTGCTAGTTTACAGTTCTAAGGCCAAGAAAATGTTAAAACAAGTCTATAGAAATGTCCAATCAAAGTCATCCATCCAGGGAAAGATATCTTGGTTCAAGAAGGCTGATGAAGTTCAGGGTTTCTCTCTCAAGTGAGAAAGCACATGGTGAACACAGTCAGGATTTCTCTCTCAGCTGGATGGGCCCATGGAGAACATGGCACATGGCGAGCATGGCATCATCTGCTAGCTGCTTCTCCTGGTTTCCTGTTTCATGAAGCTCCCTGGGAGGCATGTTCCTTCTTCATCTCCAAAGGTTGCTGGCTGGTGGAATCTGCTGCTCATGGTTATGTCATTCTGCTCTGCTCTCTCTGAATCTCCTTCATTCTCTCCAAAACGTTTCCTCTTTAATAGGATTCCAGAAACGAATCAAGATCCACCCAAATGGGTGGAGATATGTCGTCACCTAATCCATTTAACAACCACTCTTAACTAAATCGCATCATCCAGGGAGATGATCTGATTACTGTTTCAAACATACAGTATTGAAAAGGAATTATTCTACCTTTATGAAATGGGATTTTGATTAAAACATGGCTTTTCTAGGGGACATGCATCCTTTCAAACCAGCACAGTTGCTATTGGGTAGACTGTTTTATAAATGTCAGTTAGGTCAGGTTATTTCTTTGTGCTCTTCAGTTCTTCTGTAGCTTTATCAATTATCCACCTGCTTATTCTGTTCATTCTTAATAAAGAACTATTGTAGTCTTCAACTATAAATGTGGATTTGTTGAATTTCTCTTTCAATTTTATCAATATGTGCTTCTTGGGTTTTGAAGCTCCATTGCTAGTTGCTGATATATTTTTCTTTTTTTTTTTTTTGATGTCTTCTTGGAGAAACAGCCTTCTTATCAGTGTGCATGTCCATATCTATCCCTAATGAAATGTCTTGTTCTGATACCTATTCTACCTGATTTTAATACAGCTGACTAGTGCCCCATTGTGAGAAGATTTGTGCCACTCCATAGTAGCTACTTGTTAAACTTCAGTCTTGTCCCAAGGTAGTTTTCTCAGTCATTCTGTGAATACCTGGTGGGGTTTCTTCTGAAAAATCCTACAAGATGGCATGAACTTACCTTCAGTTTGCAGCCCCAAGCCGCACTTGCCAGTCCACTCTCCTACCAATTTGTCAGCTGTTCTTGCTGAGTCTTGTCCAATGTCTGTCCCAGTTAAGCTAGAGTTCACATCCTGCAAATGCCTGATTTTCCCTAAATACTGGGTTAGTTGATTGCCCTGTGATCTCACTTGTCTGATAACTTTAAGAAAAAGTATGGATTTGGAATTTTCCTGAATCCTTCTTATTGTAAGGATGGCACCAAACTTTTTTCAGTATTGTATATCCCTGGGCCAGTTCTAAAAATTTACTGACTACATTGCTTAATTTCTAGAATTTTATATCATCTTTCTTATTTAGGTATTTTGAGCACTAGACAACATTTTAGAGACTGTTCTATTATCACTGTGAGTCTAAGCTTCTGTTTGTTGTTTCTTTGATATTCACCTCCTCTATGGTAATTTTTTATCTTGTGTGATATATAATTTTTGAATAATTCCTCATGTTCACTTTTTTCTTTTCCTTCCTATTCTCACTTTTATACCCTGGATTATATAAATATCCTGCAGAGCAATTTTCTGCTTTCCTTTGAAGGAGCTCTGAAGGCTTCTCTAAACAGGTTGTTAAGTTGAGTTTTCAGCTTGAGATTGCTACAACACGCAGAGAATAAATTTAGATACCACTCACATTTAGTGTAAGCCTGGGATTTTTATTTCTCATAGGTGAACTGTGCTTCTTTTTCTGTTCAAAATGCTTTCCACAAGCTTCCTTAGTTTCCTTAGCTATATAGCATTTTTCTAGGCAAATATTCACTGACAGAACTCTTTTGAGGTGATCTGTGTATAGAGAGGATTTGGGCATCCTCCTTACATAAGTCATGGTTACAACTCATTTGTCTGCTTAAGAAATAAAATCTTGGCATCCAAGCCCTTCTAAATGCTATGGAATGATCTGAAACTCTCGTGCTATCTAATGTCATCTTTAACTTCCCGTGCTGTATTGTTGGAAATTGTACTAGACCCAAATTATGTACTTCCCCAAATTCAGTAGGCCATGACATTTTGTTCATTTGTAATGATGCCCTTCTAAGAAAATCATCTGACAATATGGATACTGTTGCTAGAGATATTTGTGCAGGGACATCACAATTACTAAATGTTCATGGTTAATTGGGAAATTAATAGATGCAGCACTTGATCAGTATGGGTGGAATCAATAATTATAAGCATTGTTCTGAACAATGACTGCTTTGTTCCCTAGGGAACACAGGATAAGAATTTTTATAGTGCCAAGCACTTGTAAGTGTACGCAACATGCAAAGTAGAGCTTTTCATAGTAGCTTGTCCATCCTAAGTCACTCTGCAAACCTATCAATCATCTAGTGATCATTGGTTCAATATTTCCTGGGTTCATTGTCAAACTCACTGACCTAAATTCTTTACAGAATTACATTTTGGAAATAAGGAGAGAAAATGCTGGAGAACGTGGGCTTTGACACCAAATTTCTTGGTTTTGAATCCCAGTTCTATTTATCAAAAATTGTAACTTGAATGATTTAAACCTTTCTGTGCCAGTTTTCCTCCTCTGTGAAGTAGTACTTACCTTATAGGAGTGTTGAGGGGTTAAACTAAGTTATATCTGTAAACTGTATTAATATTGGCTATTGTTTTTAGCCTTTTTCCATCTCAATAATCTTTCTCTTTCTCCATATATTTGTATATGTGTGTTTATATGTGTGTGTATACATATACAGGTATATATATAAACATATACTTATATATCATAATGTACCTATAGATTTATAATATTTACATTAATAAATATTTATAAATGGTTCAGATACATTTCTATATATTGCATTATCATTATAGCTATATGAATACATATCATTAGATATCATCAAGAACAGACCTGTGGCCTCAATTAAAAATGCTCTTAATATCCTGCACAAGGCATTTGACCTTATTTATAATAACTAATAAGTCTTTTACCATCTCGTCATCCATCTTAAACTTCAATTTTCTCCCAACAATTCTTGCTTACAAAGGTTATCATTCTTTTTGGTAGAAAAACATAGAAACCATTTGAGGAGTTTTCGTATTTGTTGTCTGTTTACATCACCGACATCCTCCTGTTCAACCTCCTGCAAATGCTCTTTGTTATGATCGTGTTCTCCAACAACTCTGTTTTCTCCAGAATTTCAGAGCAGATGATAAAGACAATTGCATACACATGTGGGATAAAATGCATATCAAATGTTTAAGTCTGATTTAATGAAAAAAGCATTAAAATAGGAGCCATCCTTTCATATTTATTATTCTGAGTCTGTCTTTTACTCCTTATGTGACCTTTGGAAAATCACCTAACTTAAGATCTGCCTAAAAATCCTACTAAATTGGAGTTTGCAATATAGGAGGTTTCTCAACGTAGGCCTCAGCATTAGTTTTAGGGGGAGCAGATGGATTATTATTCTTTTGAATTGGGTAAAATTATGGAAAAGTTCAGAGAATAATATAGGAAACTTTCTCCAAAAATTAATAAATATTAGAAATTTGTACTTTTGCTTCAAATGAAAGAAAAAGAATATTAAAGATAAAATTAAATAGTCCTGTGCCCCTCTCTAAGATTCCATGTCCTTTTCACTCTCAAAGAATCAATCAATTTCACATTTTTTAGTTTAGAAACTTTATACAGAAGTATCTAAAAAAAATTTATTGCGCTGCTTTGTGTGTGTATATATATATGTTTGTTTGTTTTTGTTTTTGTTTTTTTCACATAGCAGGAACCGGGAATAGAACCCACGTCTCTGGCATGGCAGGGGAGAACTCTGCCACTGAGCCACCGTGACCCACCCTGTATATATTTTTGAATGTACGTACATACCTTTCTTTTAGTTAACATTAATATTTTGAGATCTATTTTTATGACATATATACTAATTTACTAATTTTAGTTCATATATAGTATTATGTCCATGGATAGGCCATAATTTATGTATCTATTCTTCAGTTGATGAAAACAGTTTTTTTTTTTTACAATTATACAAGAATTCTTCAATAAGGAATCTATTGTTCAAATGTCCAAAACTTAATTACATGTAGCAGTGATAATAGAAAAGATAAAAGCAAAATGATTTATATTGAAATAGAAGCCCAAATCACCTCCGAAACTCATCTCAACATTGAATACAGCGATTGCCACATTGAGGGCAGAGAAGTATCCTCTCTCTCTTCTACCATATCTTTGGAAATACATCAGAAGATTTCATGCATCTAATTAAAAAAAATTCTATCAGACCACGTCATAAATAATAATCTATTACTATCACTTTTTAATTGGGCTTCTAAGTGAATTATTTAATTCATCAACATTTATTGAGTATCTACTAAGCGCTAAAATTTAATTGGGCTTCCAGGTGAATTATTGAATCCATCAACATTAATTGAATATTTACTATGTGCTAAAAGCAACAAAATAATATAGCACAGATGTCCATTAAGAAGTGTAGACTATTCAACTATAGAATATGTGATACATGATATCAGAATGCAGAGGGAGGAGAGAGAACTCCCAGGTGGAATAATTATTGACACGTTTATTGAGGAAGTGATATATGAGTTACACCTTGATATTTTATGCTCCTAAATTTGTTGTTCTGTATGAATGTCAGGTTCGTATTAAATAGCTAGTGAATCTGAAAATTTGAGATACAGCAGTATCGTCTTATTTCTGATCGGTATGCAAATGCTAGATGCAGTGGGCAATGCAGTATCCTGTTAGGGAAGAATAGCAGCTATAAGGACATCAGGTAATGACTGAATAGTCAGGAGCCTGGGGTGCTGTTACTGGTATTTCATGAGATTTGTCCTTAAAATCAAGGCTCAGTCAACATTACAGAGTGGCATGGGAAGGACAGATTCATGGGACAGAGAAATCTTCAAGAATCAGAGGACAAAATGCTTAGAGGGACGCTTGACTTAGAAGTTAGAAACACGGATTTAGGTGTCAAGAAGTTTGAGTCCCATTGCTTCCAACCACTAGCTTTATAATCCTGGCAAAACATTGAACTGCCTGTTTTCTCCGTGCCTAAATCTACCATGAATACCATAGGGATGACAATAACTATTTGATAAAGTTGTGGTGAGAATTACATGAGTGCCCTCTACATGCACTTAAGGCAGTTTCTAGCATAGAATAAGAGCCAAATAAATGGCAGGCATTTTCCACTATGCTATTATTATAAAAGGAGACTAATTTTGTAAGAAGGGATTGTGGAATAGGCAAAACTCAGAACATGAGAAATTCTGTTATGTAGGATTATAAGATCTCTCTGGACGTAGCACAAGGGTACCAGATCCTAGGACTGTTGGGAATGAAGGAGATTTAAGAATGGCATTCCAGAGGCTGGAGGCAAGGTTGAGGCCATGTGATTTTCTCAGTGTCTTCTGTGTTAACTGTAGGTTGCTGCCAAACTAACCAGGGCAAGTTCTTAATTCTTTTTATTTGTTTCTTTGATTTTTTTGTCTGTTTTTCCCAACTATTGGAATAGAAAGAACTCATTATAATATAGTTAAAATTTTTTAATAAGAAATGGGGCACAGCTCTATGTTAAGGTAAAATGAATGTGATTATAACAAATCATTAGTTGAGAAAAATCAACTAGTCTTAGCAGACCCTTACTGCCATCACAGTGCCTCGTTTCCTACTCATACTAGATTAGGTTATGGTACAAATGGGCACAAGAAACAGGAAAACTACTTAGTGATATGACTCATGATGCCAACATGGAAGATATTCATTTAGGGCCTCTCTCTTTAGAGACTGGATCTGAAACTACAGGGTGGGAGCGACAGAGGGAGAAAAATGACTCAAAGGTTGAAAGAGAGACAGCAGCATTAGCTAAGACAGGAGGTGAGAAACTCCAGGAGAGGAAACATGCAGTTCATAACTACTAGAGCAGATTAGATAGGGTAGTAAGGCTGAGTGTAAGTCCCAAAGCGGGAAGGCACAAAGATTTCCCATACATCTAAGGTAGGCCTTTGACTAACTATTAAAAGGCTAGGAAATCCAAAGAGATCTTGAGTATGGATGAGAAGGTACAAGACACCCCAACCCACACTGTAGAACATCTCGGAGAGTCCGAGAAACTGACAAGCCATCTTGGCAGATACCAATTAAGAGAGACCATGAGACAATGATGAAAAACATCCCAATGGGTTACAAATAGCCGATGCTTTCTACCTCCACCTTTCCCCTATGCTGCATAGGCCCCTCAACCTGGGGGTGGAGGATGAGGAAAAAATGCTGTGAATCAGTGAAATTTAAGTCTCAAATTGCCAGGTTTGCTTAGAATTGTCCAAGATCTTGTTTTCTGCCTTTTGTCATCACAGAAGCTCTAGATAGAGGTTGTTTTAACAAGTATTTCTTGAGCCCGACATACATGTCTGGCACTATATAGTAACTGGAGATATGCCAGTGAACAAAACAGATAAGAATTCTTATAATCAATGAAATCAAGATAACATATAAAAATATAAAGAATGCATAAAGAACATGTACATAAAGACTAAGAAATGTATATTTATCTATATTTAGAGAAATATAACATAATGATTGTAATTTTAATTGAAACATTTAAAAAATATAAAAAAGTAAAGAAGGCTTTAATTTTGTGAATATGTGTTTATGAAAAAAGTTATATGATGCATGCTTTCATTTTGTGATCTTAGAACACAATAAGTAAAGCAAAGGTTAACGTGACTTGGAACGTCTGTGTTTCAGAGTGGTCATGAGTGGTGAAGGCAGCGATATTTGAGAAACGCTGGAAGGGTAGTCAGGGTTTAGGTAGGCAAAGCAGAAGAGATGAGTGCTGTCTGGTTTAGTAAGACAGATACATAGGAGGAGATAGAGAGGAGCTCAAAGCGCGTGATTCCGCTGAAGCGGAGGAGTCACGCAGGGAATTAGCATGAGCAGAACTGGCGGATGTGGTTTGAAAGCCCTGAATGTAGATTGACCGGTTGGAGTTTGGATCTTTTTCGTTCCCACTAAATTGGACATATGATATTTCTTTTCATCTGTTTCTGGAGGACGTTTTCTAAATGGATTATAACACTGGCATGATGCATGTTCGAGTGTACTAATTAATTTTTCAATGACTAATATGATTTTATTGGAAAGCTACGCTGAAATGATCTTTCTATCACTTCTAAATGAGCATAATGTCTAAACATCACAGTTTAACGCATCCAAAGTTCTGCAGGCAGGCCCACTGAGAACACTGTACGAGTCGATTTGATCTGTATTTCCCATGGATCTAGCCAATGTGATGTACAACTTCAAAGTGTCATTTTTATCATGAAAACATTTAAAGTGCAAAACAAAATGAAAATGCTATTTAAATGTAGCTGAGGATTTATTTTAATAGATAAATATGTAATTGGCATTAGGGAAGAAATTTGCTTTAGAAAGTACCATACGAGTTTCAGGGCTAAATAAACCTAGGTTTCTCTATTTATGTCTTAGCCAATTTGCTTCTCATTTCCTTCTCTATAAAATGGGGATAATAATGTCTTCTTCTTTGTGTTGTCTAAGAGTCTATACATTAAATGCCTCCTTTTTTCCTAGCACAGAAATTTCTCTACTTGTGACTTATATGTCATTAAAAAATACTTTGATATGACAAACTCCCAAGTTCAATTTTAAAAATAGTTACTCATGCTTGCAGGCAGGGAGTCAATTTAAATGGTTTTTAAATCATATGATTTCACTTTAAAATGTGCTGTAAAATAATTACATTAAAATGTATGACCCCATTTTACTTTCATTGTACTTTTTTGCTCCAATATAGTACAATGGACTATTATTCAAATACAATAAATTCTAGGAAATATGGCAAAATTTACGAAGTTGTTTTCCCATGTAGGAAAGAAAATATGAAGCAATAATATCCTTTTAATAAATCATTTTTTTAAATTCTAGAATTTTACTTTTTTGGAAATAACTCTCCTGAAATTGTGGTGTCACATAAAGAATTCAGATTAATGCATCTTTGGTCTGTCTACCAAAAAACAGAAATAAAATCTAATAATTTTACTTAAGATAATACCTACTAAAATTTATTAATCTAAAACTATGAGCAAGGAACTATGTTTCATTCTGTTAGGATAAGGAATGTAACTGAAATATTCTCTATATTACAAATGGTCATCTGACTGTCTACATTTGTAGAAGGAAAATTAGAACTGGCCATTATCTAACCTAGAAACCATTAGTCTCATTACTTCACATCTCAAAAATATTTTTCAATAATTAACAATTGTCAGATCAGATCATTCAAGTGGCCTAAATACAGGGAACTTCATATTTACAAAAGCACATGGGTAAAACTTTCATTGTCCTCATTTGGATTTAATATGTAAGTATAGATGTATTGAAGACAAGTTTGGCTTTCTCCTGTGAGTAACTGGTAATAAAAGGATAAATGGATAATTTTTCACATATTCACATATCTTCAACTCAAAAAGACAATTGTCTTAAGAGCCTAAAATGAGTGGCATAATAACTACTTTCATAATTATTGCAAATATTCTCTTATAATTGAATTTTATGGCATTGTAATTATATTATAAATGATACTAATATTGAAATCAGAAATTATAGTTATTACAGTAATTTTCTTTTCCTCAATATTACTGTGAAGTTAGTAATATTATCATTAAACTCTTGACATTAATGAATATATGTAATCATCTTCACAAGAAGAAAAAAATAATGTGAATTTTGCAGTCCTCAGTATTGTACTCTAGAGAGATAGGTTTTAGTGTGTCTGGTTTTCGTAACTGAAATACTACACAGAACTCCTTAAATCCAGTCTCTACAAGTCCATAAATTAAAAATCACATTACTTCTATGCTTCAAATCCTTTGATGGCCTCCCATCAGACTCGGAATGAAATCTATCCTTCTTATCATGGCTTCTAAAGCCTCATGTGATCCGCCCGTGACTCCTTGCCAGTCTCATCTCCTCCCCTTCTCTGTCTCAATAAGCCCCAGCCGATCCACCATCTCTTTGTATCCTTACACATGAGAAGTTTTCCCCATGTTTTGGCCTTTCCCTTGCCTATCCTTCGCCCTGAAATACACTTTCCTTGGGTTTCTTTATGGCTGGCTCTTTCTCATTAGTTAGAGACACTTCAAATACTCCCTCAGAGCATCCAGTGTGAAGTAGATCCCTCACCTCTTGGTCACTAATATGCCATCCAGTTTTATTTTTGCTTTGTACCTATCTTCACCTAAAATGATCTGGTCGATTATTTGCATACTTCACTTAGCACAAGAATTTGAATTTTATGAGGACAAGCATGTTCTCATTATTACTGTATCCCCTACACCTCACACACACAGAAGGTTTTCAATCTGTAATGTGAGTTAGTGGCTGGAAATCGGTGCAGCTATATCATTTTCTTCAGCCTGGAGTTCAAGAGAGGACATACGACCAGAGTGAACACCTTGACAGGGCCTCAGTCACTCAAATGGAACCAATAGCTTTGCTCACTTTGAATGTGATTGTCATTTTTGCAAATGCAATCAAGGTCAGCTAATTAGTGTTTTCTTAGGGTGCTATCATAGAAAAGGAAAAATTAATTCAGCTACTTCCACCCTAGGCTTCTAAAGCCACCCCAACTTCAGAAAAGAAAAGTGGAATCTTTAGGGCATGTTTTGCATGAATGAACACACAATTCCGGCTGCCCCGTGGCACGTGTTCTTTTTCTTCTATCAAATTGTAGCTCCCTGGATTGAGATGGGCTCAAACAGCACAGCAGCTCCGCATGCTCACAGTATAGCTGCATCTTCTGTCACTCACTCACTACTACTGCTAAGATCCCACTTACACCGCAGGGGCCCACTGGGCCGGCCAGGTCAGAGCTGCACATGCCAAGCACTTCACCCGATATCCTCCAGCACCCCATGAGGGCCCAAGCATGCAGCCTTCTCCATGGAGAGTGTTAGAAACTTTCTCCTTGCGCTTGGGGTGGGAATCTGTTACTAAGTTTCCAGGAGGAGCTGCTTGGACTCTCAGCATCTGGTGGAGTTTCCCTTGTGTGTTGGATTTGTTTTTGATGTGATGAAAGTATATGTTTTTTAATGTGGTAACTCCTTCCAATTTAGCTGAGTGTCTCTCTGAAGGATTCAGACACAAATTTGTGAGGGCTGTGTCCAGATGACGCAATAACTTGAGGGAGTTATCATGTTATGCTCAGAGTTCTGCCTCTTCTCTGTCCCTGAGACATTGTTCTGAGTTTTATGTTTGTTTTCCTTCCCCTGACCCTCATCCACTTAGACCCCAGGCAGACTCACCTATTCTGGTCCTCTGATGCCATCAATTCCTGAGGCATATCAAGACAATTATGAATTCAGAGACAATGGTCATTCCTCAGCCTCAGAAATATCCATCTCTTTATAGCAAGATACACAACTTCAAACTGCTTGGTTACCTGCTATACAGGGATAGATAATTTTGAAACAAATTGAAATAATCTGTACTTTTGATTCATTGAAATATGTTGTTATATGACAAAATTTATAACTATTATTCATTTAGATGAGGCCCCTACCTTCAGGGCTGTTTGGAGTCAAACATTCAATCATTGAACAAGTTAGTAAAATAATTAAGACTGCTATTTATTCCAGGAAGGAAATACCTAGAGTACATCACAGTTTATTCTCACAAGTTGCAGAAAATTATATCTTATTCCGACAAGGGGGCTGGGGAAGTTCTTTTCAGAATAAAAGTATATGAGCTTTCCTTGCAACGTAATATAAGAGGGCACGCATCCTTTTACTTCACTTATTAGTAGTATAACAAAATGTTTTTTTATGCATTGCAGGGCTATCTTGAGACTAAAAGGATTGTTAAAAACAAAAAACTTTTCTATTTTGAAGAGAATGATACTGTTAGTTGCTGACCATCAATATCTTTTCGACTGAAATCACAGAGTTTTCATTCTATAAGTCAACTACAATAAATTCCAAGACATTTCTAAAAGTACTTGATGAGGATTGAAGAAAATCAATAGGGAAGAGTTCCATTATTGATTGGTGTTGTCTGATATTGCTTTAGGAGCTGCAGGGGGAAGGGACATAGCACTAGTATGCAAGTAATACATGCCATTCACAGAAAAAGAAGATTCCTGCTGTCAAACAGCTGACAGTCTAGTAGAACTAATTGAAAATATATGACTCATATGTCAAGGATCACGTTGATGAGGAGCTGAGTAACTCACATGGATAAAGGAGTTAGCTGGACTATTGGCAAGGGAAATCATGAGGATCTTATTGTGTCTAAATTGTAAACTCCTTGCCAGGTGATTCAGGCCAAATCAAGTCCAGACTGAATTCAGAGAATTTCCCAAAAAGTTTATAAATTTAACTATTTCAACTATCTGGCATCAGCAAGCTCCTGCATCTTGGTAACAAGAGTTCCAGCAAAAGGTGTAAAAGGAAAGTATATTTGTCTGCTAAGGCTGCTGGAATGCAATATACGAGAAATGCAATGACTTTTCAAAAGGATTTTTTTTTTTTTTTTTTTTTTTAAAGGAAAGACAGAGAGAAGGAAGGAAGGAAGGAAGAAAGGGAAACATTTTTAAACATTTTCTTGTTTTATTGTATTCTGTTTCTCCGTTTTTTGTTACATGGGCTGGGGCCGGGAATCGAACCGAGGTCCTCCGGCATAGCAGGCAAGCACTTTGCCCGCTGAGCCACCGCGGCCCGCCCTCAAAAGGATTTTTAATAAGTTGCAAGTTACAATTCTAAGGCTGTGAAAATGTCCAAATTAAGGCCACAGCAAAAGGTTACCTTCACTCAAGAAAGGCTGGCACTGTCTGGAACCCCTCTGTCAGCCGAGAAGGCATGTGGCTGGCATCCACTGGCCCTTTTTCCTGCTTTGTTGCTTCCACATGTGATGCCAGTAGTTTCCTCTCTAAGTACCCATGGACTTTCAGTTAGTTCCTCCAGGACACAACTCTGGGTTCTGGCTTGCTTCGCATCTCATGGGAAGGCACATGGCGATGTCTGCTGGGCTCTGCCTGTGTCCAGCCGTCTGCTCTTTCTGTAAGCACTCCAGGCATCTCCCAACATCCTTGTCCCTGTCAACTCTGAAGCCACTGTTAACCAAGTTCTGCATCTGAGGTATCTTCAAAATGTTCCCCTTTTTAATGGACTTCAGTAACCTAATCAAGACCCACCTTGAATGGGCAGAGTCAATCTCCATCTAACCCAAAGGCCATGCCCACAGTTGGGCACACCACGTCTTCATGGGAGATAGTCTTATCAATGAGTTTCCACTCTACACTATTGAATCAGGATTATTAATTGAATTAATTGAATCAGGACTTAGCTTTTCTTGGGTACACAACACTTTCAAACTAGCACAGAAACACTTGATATGTTCTTGTAACTGTTTTCCAAAATAGGCCACAATCAAATCCTTAGTGTCCAAATATGAAAAACACTCAGTGATCTATAAAGTGCATATAATTGGGAAAACAGACACATCTTATTCTCCCTACTGTCTTCTTTTTTCACTCTAGAGCAATGGCTCCCAAGGGAGGGAAGGGAAAAACCTGGGGACATTTTGGGTTGCCATAACTAGACGGGCAGAAGGAGGAGGAGGGCACAGAGAGATGGATGTTATCTACATCTAGTGGGCAGAGGCCAGGGACACTGCTAGACATTCCGCAAAGCACAGGACAATGCATCACAACCAGGTATAATCCTGCTAAACATGCCAGTGGTGTCAAAGCAGAGGAACCCTGCTTTAGAGGAAAGTTTGCCTGGTAGCAAAAATCTAAGACCATTAGTGGAGAATGGAAAAGAACAAAGGGATTTCATTTATGCATGTGGCTGTGCTCATACAAACATTTTTGCCTTAATCTGGAAGAGGATGGTAAATGTCGTTTTCTGTCTGATCATCTTCAAATCTCTTTTTGTATTAAATACCAATATGCTGAATATTATGCTTTTATATGGTAATGAATATGATTCTTTCAGTAAATGAAAAGAAAATGATAAATGCAATGATAAGTTCTTTTGCCCCCACAATGTCTGGGAATGGTCTTGACTCTTGATACTTGTGTAAGTTTAGATGGTAGAAACCCAAATCTTTATTGTGTAGACTTCACCCTTGCCTTTCTCCTCAAATTAACCCCTGTATGATATGGTTACATAGTTATTTGCAAGTTCAATCTCAATGACCTCTCATTCCTGCATGTACAGAAGTAAAAGTGAGTCAAGATTATATATATATACCATTCCATTCAAATTCTGTACAATAATTCAAAACTTCATGGCAAAGATTTATTTTTCCTCAAACCTCTGTGGCATATTAGTTCAAGAAAACGATTCTATAACATCGCTTTTTCTAAATAACGTCTAAGAACCTGATATTTTGTCATGAATCAAAATAAACATTATTAGAGGGTACAGATTTGTTTTCAATTAAATACATACCTTATAACTGTAAAAAATTAAACATGAAATATTACTTGTTTTGTGATTGATCTTTTAAATTTAGTTTCACTTATTTGAAATACATTAATTTCAGGAGTAAAATTAATTTATTTTCCTCTTTACTTTCTTTGTTCTTTCATGAATTCATTGTGTAGGGATTTTGATATTGTTCTTCTTATATATCAAAGTAAAACTGGTGAAAATTTTGTACCTTTTGTTAGTGTCTGATTATTCTTTCTTCATTTCAGTAGGTCGTATCTAGAAGAACTATTGAACTGTTTTTCTGATAAATCAGAGTTTGGTATATTGGCTATAGGGTATTTGTTTAATATTTAAACACTGGCATTTTGAAGGCTTCTGATGGATTCTCTATGGCATCCCAACAAACACTTAAAAGAGTAAAATCCTGTTGTAAATTTTTTCTGGGAGATTGAAGAAACCAGGGAAATACCAAGAATTTTAAGTTTAAATTCAAACTTACATATTAGTAAAGTATCTATTATAGGATTAGACTTCTGAATTACTTTTTAATATTAAACTAGGGCTCACAGGTCAACTCTGGGCCAGTTTTGGTTTTGTTTTGTTCTGTTTTTAATGTCACTCCAAATAAGAATCGGTTGTACATTTAGACATGTTTGGCAAAATCACAAGAAACGTATTTCACAATGTGAAGATTATATGAAATTCAAATGTCTGTGTCCATATTCACATTTATCGAAACGTAGTCACATTAGTCCATTTCTATATTATCTGTGGCAGTTCTCATGCTCCAGTGATGAAACTGAGTAGTTGCAACAAAGACCAAATGGCCTGAAAGCCTAATATACTTATTATCTGGCCATTCACAGTAAGTATGCCAACCCCATATTTGAGAACTGTTGATATATATGATGGTGAAGCTTTTGAAACTTTAAATTTTCCTTTCTCTTATGCTACTAGTGAGGTTCAAACTAGTTTTCTGAAAATATTGACTCTTTCAAGCCTATTATAGACTTAATACTTAAAATTGAAATGCTAATATTTTCAGCAACTTTAGAAATAGACACAATGCCTTTTGTGAATAACATTCCCTGGTCAAATAAAACATCTGTTCAGATAAAAACCTCAGTTTTTGAATTAGAACATCTTTTTCTTTCAATAAAATAAAATATGTAAGTGTTGAAAGAAAAAATATCTATAGCGCTTTCTAACTAAAGATTTCTTATTGAAATCTGAAATTGAAGAAGCATAAATCACTTTAAGAAGCTAGGTATGATAACACTATCACTTAGTACTTTTTACATTTAGATTTGTTTCATTGTGGTAACATATATATATATAACATAAAATTTGTCATTTTAACCATTTTTAAGTGTACAATCAAGTGGCAATAATTGTATTTACAATGTTGTGCTACACTCACCACCATCCATTACCAAAATGTTTTCATCACCACAAGCAGAGATTCTGCATCATTAAATAGTAACTCCTTATTCCCCTCCTCTCAGCCCCTGGTAACCTCTAATTTAATTTCTCTCTTTATGAATTTGCTTATTCTAGATATTATGTGTAAGTGGAATCACAATTTTTGTCCTTTTATGTCTGGTTTATTTTACTTGGCATAATGTTTTCAAGGTTCATTTGTGGACATTTGGGTTGCTTCCACCTTTTGGCAACTGTGAATAATGCTGCAAAGAACATCGCTGCTCAAGTATCTGTTAAGAGTGCCTGCTTTAAAATTTCTTTGGAGCATATGCCCAAGAGTGGAATTGCTGGGCCATATGTTAATTCTAAGTGTAGCTTTTTAAGGAACTACCAAACTGTTTTCCACAGCTGCTGTACTATTTTACATTCTCACCAGCAATTCACAAGAGTTCCAATTTCTCTACATCCTTGCCAACATTTGTTATTTTCCATTTTATTAAAATAATATCCATTTTAGTAAGTTTGAAGTGGTTTCCATTTTAATGTCCTTAGTGGCTAGTATCACTTAGTAATGTTGTATCCTTTTTTTTTGAGATATGATTTATAAAGGGTAAAAAGTGTAAAATGTGCGATCCCATGAGTTGTGATAGAAATCATCACCACATTCATGACACAGAACATTTCTATTACTCTTAAATGATCATTCCCTTATTAGTGATCTACTGTTGCATAATAAATTAACCACAAAACTTATGAGCTTAAAACAATAAACGTTTATGATCTGATAGTTGCTCTGTGTCAGGAATTGAGGAAGTTTAGATGTCTGAGTGCATCTCAGGAGCTCTCATAAAGTTTCAGTCAAGATGTGGGCAGAGACCATAATTATCTGGAAATTGACTGGATGTGGAAGATCCATACCCCAGATGGGCAACTCACAGAGCAATTGGCAAAAGATCTCAGTTCCCCAGGCTGCCTGAGCCCCCTCACACCACGGTGGTTGGCAGCTCATCTCCAGAGCACGTGGTCAGAGCCAGCGTGGATGGGCAGAGAGAGGCAAACAAGACAGCACAAGAGAGCCATAGTCTTCCAAGACATAATCTCAGGAGTTGTCCACCATCATTTCTGCTGCATTCTTCTGGATGTACACAGCAACCTCGGTATAGTGTGAGATGAGACTACACAAGGCTGTGATACCAGGAGCAGGGATCGTTGAGGAATTTTTAGACTCTCTACTTCAGACTTCCTTCTGGCTCCCAATTATTCACATATTCCATATATATAAAATCCACTTACTCCCTCCTAATGCTTCCCAAATTCCCATCTCATTATAACATCCACTCAAAGCCCATAATCTCATCATCTAAATTAACTCTAGGTGTAGAAAAGGGTCTTCTGTATAGTTTCTTAAGTATATATCTTCAGGTAAAGTTCATCTTGATCTGTAGGACTTCACAAGGGACAACTTCCTACCGCTACACTGCCAGCTTACAAAGGTGGTACAGGCATAGGCATTCGTATCCAAAAGTAGGAAAATGGTAGCACACAGTGGTCCCATGGCCACGGCAGTTCTGAAATCCAACCAGGTGAATTTTGAAAGTTGATTGTGACTCAGTCCTACCCCTGCTCAGACATTACTCACCATGGTTCCTGGCTTGACCTTCTGAGCACTTGGCTCTGTTCTCTGAGTCATCCTTTCCTAAGATAAGTAGGTAGCACATGCTTGGAGCTGAGTAGGTTTCTCAGCTTCCTTTCTCTTTGTAGAAGTTTAGTGGCTCAAAGACCACTGTTCATTTTGTTCTGTCTCTTTCCTTTTCAGTTCAAGCTATGAGTGTTTCTGGTATAATTCTCTCAAGTTTGCAGTTCTCCTATAAATCTTATTGGGATACATATCTTTAAACAAAGTCACATCCATAAATATCTTGGAACAAGCTCATCTCTACCTTAGGTTTTTGATAAAATGTCTGAGTTTATATGCTGTTAGGTTTCTAGAAGTACTATTGTTTGACTGAGAAAATTATATTTCTTTTTGATTTTCTGGTAATCCTTAATCTTTTCAGATGGCCTTTTGTCTAGGTAAAATTGGCCTTTTGTCTGAGATAGGACCTTTAACTTTTGAGGTCTTAATACAGGGTTTTCCAGTCACAGCTTTCACTTCCTCTTTAGACCATGCTTTTTGTAGAATTCCTTGAATTTTATTTTTGCTCAGAAGCCATTTCTTAATTCTAGCACTTTATTTTTTTTACTATCTGGAAAAGTTAAGAATCATCAAAGACAGCAAGTTTTGGCTCCTTTTCATTTAAAAGGCTCCCCTTCAATTTGTTTTACTATATTTTGCTATAATCAGCAAAGAAAAATCAGAAAGCACTTTCAACACTGGGTAAAAATCTCCTTAACTAGGTTATGTGATTGAGTAGGTATATTTTCTACCTTTGACATTACTTTAGATGACAGTCTTGCTAAAATTTCTGCCACTACACAATCATACTCTTCCTTCTAGTATCCAGTTAAGATTTTCCTCAGTTTCTTTTATGTATTCACAGACAACTTCCTCAAAGTCCACAATTTTATGAACACACTATTGAAGACTCTTTAAATGTTTGCTGATATTCTCCATAGAGCACGCTGCACTGTTCCAAAGCAGTTCCCACATTTTAAACTTTTATTATGACAGCAACCCAATTCTGCATTCCCAAAATCTGCACTAGTTCTTCATCACTCTAAAACAAATTACCCCCAAATTTATTGGCCTAAAACAACAAATATTTATTGCATAACATTTTCTAGTGTGAAATTCAGGAGCACCTGAGCTGGATGATTCTTAATCATCTTACATGAGGTTGCCATGAAGATGTTGCCTCAGCTGCAATTATCTGAATTTTTTCGGGGCTGGATGATCTGGGTCAGGATGTCTCATCCACGTGTCTGCTGCTGAATGGTCTCAGATCCTTGTTACCTGGGTTGCTCCCATAACTTTTCAGAGTTTCCTTATGACATGGAGCTGACTACACCCAAAGTGAGCGATCCAGGAGAAAGACCAAAAGTGTGCAAAATACAGAAGACACAGTCTTTCATAATCTAATCTGGAAAAATGTCACATCACTTATGCAGGTCCTATTTGTCATGCAAACGATAATGTGGAAGGGCGTTTCTTTGGGGGACATCTTGGAGGCTGGCCGCCATTTACTCCACAGCAGTCCGGCATCCACTGGATGCTAGGAAAACACTGGTTTGCTTTTCATCTCTATAACCAGTTAGCACTTATTAGAATTTCATGTGAGTACATGCTGTTTTGTGTCTAGCTTCTGGCACTCAGCATATATATTTTGAAGTACGTCTATATGTTAATGGGTATTTCTGTCATTTGTTACTTTTCATTGCTAAAACAATTTTCCCCGTACTTAAACTCCACATTTTTCTTGCCAATTTGCTTGTTTCATATATTGTGAATAAAGCGTCTATAAACATCCATGTCCATACTTTTATGTAGCCATGTTTATTTCCTTGGGCCAAAAAACTGGAAGTGGAAAAACTAGGTCCTATGAGATATATTAAGATTTTGAGAAATTGCCAACCTTTTCCAAAAAGTTGCAACATTTGTCAATAATGTATGAAAGTCTCAATTGTTATGCAACCTTGCTAACGTTGTATCTTATTTGTTTTAAATTTCAGACATTCTAATATATACATAATGATGTCATATAGTGGTTTAAATTTGCATTTCCCTTATGACTAATGATGCTGAACATCATTTCATTTGCCTAATTGATTTTCATTTATTTGTTTTTCAAAAAGTCTTCAAATCTTTTGTCTATTGTACAAGTTTTATAAATTATAGATAAAAGTCCTTTGGCAAATATATGTATTTTGAATATTTTCTGCATTCTGTGGCTTCTTTTTCATTTTCTTAATTATATCTTTTCAAAACCAAGTAATTCATACTTTTTCATTTTCAATATATTTTTATCTTATGTTTCCTGTCTAATAAACCTTGTCTACTCCAAGGCTGTGAAGATTTTCCCTTAAGCTTTCTTCTAGAAGTTTTATCATTTAAAATTTTGCCTTTAGGTCTATTCTCCACTTTCTTGTTCTCCAAAAAAAAAAAAAGGGATTTTTGCCTCTATGTTCATGAAGGTTATTGTTCTCCATATTTTGGTAATTTCTTTTCATTTTCTATGTCTAACTTACAACAGTTTTTAACTGTTTTAACAGTTTTTCTGTGTTACAATTAGGTGAGCTTTTCACTTGTATTTCTCTTATTTGATGTTTGAAGAGTTTTTAAAGTTGTAATTTCACCAAAATTGATTAAATTAACAGCCAAAATCAATTATTTCTTTTAATATTTTTATGCCTCATTTTCTATCTATCCCTAAGAAGACTCCAGTTTCACAAATGTTTAGTTTTTTGTTATTTTCCTATAATTCCCTGGTATTCTGTTTATTCATTATGAATGTATTTTATGTCATTGTCATGGTTAGATTCATGTGTCAGCTTGGCCAAGTGGTGGTACCTGTTTGTCTGCTTGGGCAAGTGCTGGCCTGTCTGTTGCAATGAGGACATTTCATAGAATTAAACCATGATCATGTCAGCTGCGTCCACAGCTGATTCCATTTGTAATCAGCCAAGGGGAGTGTCTTCTGCAATGAGTGATGCTCAGTCTGATCACTGGAAGCCTTTTAAGGAGGATTCAGAAGAGACAGGCTCTTCCTGCTTTGGCTGGCAAGCCTGTCCTGTGGAGTTCGTCCAGACCCTCCATCGGAATCGTCGGCTTCAAAGCCTGCCCTGCAGATTTTGGACTCTGCGTTCCCGCGGTCACATGAGACACTTTTATAAATTTAATATTTGCGAATGTTCCCCGTTGATTCTGTTTCTCTAGAGAACTCTAACTAATACAGTCATCAACCATATTTATGACAGCTGTCCTGAAGTTCTTGTCATGTAATTCCAACAAGTCATCTTGGAGTTGACTTATTATTTCTCTTTTCCTTTAAGCAATTGTCATTTGATTTTGGTTTTGTTCTGATAGATTTATTTTATATTTTATCATGGAAACTTTGAATGTGAATTCCAGTTCCTATTATATGTCTCCAAAGAGTGGTAGTGATTTGTTTTACCATGTAATTAAATTGTTTGGAGTCACACTGCAAATTCTATCACACCTGCTTATATGTCATTTCAGTTTTATTTGAAAAATGCTTTGTTTTTGCTGCACGTTTATTGTTTGGTGGTCAACCAGGGATTTGAGCAGTGTTTACACATACAATCTGTGACTCCCTTATTTAGTTTACTCCTTTCCAAGATCCCTGGGCTTTTGGTTTCTGACAGTTTGATCAACCTAAATTCTGTTCTCTGGTTCATCGTGTTAGAAATACAGAGGATTTTCTAATGGAGACTCAGCCATCCTATACCATGCCATAATTGTAGCCAATTCACAGGCCAAGTTGCAAAACTTGGAAACTTAACCTGTGCTTATACTTTTTTTCCAAGTTAGGACTCCTGTCCAAAATCTGCCATCATGGAAGCAAAAGCAGTCCTCTTGCTTAGAATTTTGTTCTCAAGCTAGTAATGTGTTTCTGGAAGATACTAAAATGAAATATATGAGGATAGAAGCTATTCTCTGCTTCTCAGTATTAAGTATGTAAGGGATTCAGTAAACTCAACTATATCTTGAAAGTCACATCCAATAAGGGCTTTATTATTTTCAAGATGTTCTGCCATGGCTGCATGCATTTGAATGTAGACTTAGGGATTCAAATTCATTTGTGTGTTTTGGGGTTCACAGCATGTGTATACACGTGTGCATTTGCTGGAGGGAACACCTGGAGAAGGAGAAGTAAAGGAATATGGGCAGCTTGTTGAGGAGAAGAAAATTCGAGAAAATTGGCTAAGACTCTAAGACCACAGAAACCAAGTCCGCGGTTAGCTATGGGTGCGATGGTAATAACAGATGGAAAATAGCCATAATCATGATAACTAAGGCTTATTGTTCTTTTGTAGGTCAGATACTGAGCTAAATGCTGTGCACATATTTCCAGGTTATATTCACAACAAACCTATGTTGGAAAACCTCACATTATGACAGTTTTAGAAATGAGGAAACTTAAGTGTAGACAGATTAATTTTTTAGCCCAAGATCTTAAAACTAGTAGAGAGTGAATTTGAACCCATTTTTTGAGCTTTAACTATACTAGATATGCTGTAGACCAGATGTTTGACACAATATTTCACTGTAGTATTTATCCAACAAACCATTTTTAGCATGCCCCCTCCCCCCATTACTAGGTTTTATCTATGATGACATTCTATCATTTGTTATTAGCCCATATTAATGAATCAGATGCATTATCCACAGATCTAAAAGGCATTTTAGTCATTCATCCATATACCATTTTTCAGGGTTATTTTCTATGTAATTTTCAGGAAATCTTGTCAATAAGAATAACTTTTCTGTATTAGCTGAAGTGTAAAATCTATGTGCCAGGTGTTGGCCTTGTTAAATTAATGGTGAAAGCATGTTTTTGTCAGCTGCTGGAGGCAACTCACAAGGTGGTACCTCTGATTTGACAATTATTTTCAGTATTATAAATGGATGTGTAGAAGGAAAGGAGCAGCATGCACAGGCAAGCTAACTTGTACAAATATTGAGTATGAAATCACCACATACCAGGGCTTGTGGAAATAAAGGCTGAATAAATACTATAAATTATTTGATATAACCCACTTTGAAAATTCAGAACATTAAAAAAAAAAGAAAATGTAACCTAAATAACTGCTGTTATTAAATAATAACATAGACTTGTTCAGAAATCTATGATCTTTCTTCCTGCTTTAGAAATTAGAACTTAATTTGTCAGATTTACCTAAAGATGACCTCTGAGCCCACTGGTTTTTTACATTTCCCCTCTGCTCCTTTCTTGATTGTAAATTCACCTGGCTTGTTTGGTTTCCACTCTAACCTGAAGAATGTGTAACCCATTGCCAAGAAACTTTTTGGATAATTTTTAATCTTTAAGAGGAAATAATAGAACAACATAGTGCAGCTTTATCTTTTTATTATTACTGGTGGTTGCTTTTTTGAACCATGTTTGCAATCATTTTCATTAAGCACAGACTATCTTTTCTTCTTCCTTTAGGTTAATGTTGAATGAGTGTCTGGAAAACCTCGAGAAACTAGATAACCAGCACCAGGATATAATGTTTAATATTATCTAAGTATTGTAAGGTGTCTTCTTGAAGAATGCAAACAAATGCAGTGTTATAAGAACTCACTGGATATTTCAATAGGCTAGGGAGTTATAAATGCTCTCTCTAAATGTCCATCTATAGCATGGATGAAATAACACATAAGGGTGTCTGTGTTTCTAAATGAAGAAGCATGCTTTACCCAAATGTGAAGTTTGGACTCTTCCCTGGTAAAACAGAGAATAATTGTATAAGAAGTAGAATTTCAAACCAACATGTTGATCCGTATCCTGAACATTTTGCCTGCCTATGACTTGCGGCATTATGAGTGTTAGACTGGAAGAAGAGGTGACGATTCTTAAAGTTCTCAGACCCACACGAGGAGTGTGAACATACACTTGGCTGTATGAGTTCCGTGAGATGGTAAGAAAGCTCTGTGAACCACAAACGCAGGCTTTGTTTCTTCATGAGCAAGTCACTAAGGCCGGAAAAGGATTTTGAATGAAACATTTCAGAAGAGACAAGATGGAGGGCATGGCACTTAGATGGCACTGGGGTCAACGCCGTGTTTTTGAATGTAGGGGTCACTGCTAATGTGGACTTTTTGTGCCTGGTCATCACCATTGGTAAAATGGGCCTAATAATAGTGCTTATTCCATCAAATAGCTGTGTAAATTAAGGGAGCTAAGTCTCAGCATTTAGGACTCCCTGACACTTAGTAAGCAGTTACTGAATACTGGTTGTTAATATAAATTCCAGGTTGCTGTGCTTTCAGGCTCAAGATTCTTGTCTGTACTTCCCAGATGTGTGCAATACTCACTGCATTTTCTCTAGTCCCTAATCAGTGGACACGGAAACTACCCTCAGGAATGCTATCTCCTATTAGGCAAGTAGATAACAGTTGGGTAACTAAAAGGAATGAAGGAGCTAATTCAAGTGTTTGATGGGGCAAGATGTACTGTGGGAAAGAAATTACTCATAATACTATTAACAAAGCATGCAGCATTAAATTTTGTTAGATAACATGGCTAGTAATTCCCTCCCCCTCAAATATACCTTCTCTCAAAATTTATATAACAAGTATTAGCACAGGTATATTATAAAATATGCATCTCTTATGGCATGCATTTTTAAAAATATATATATATTTCTTTGGAATAAGTCAGTTGGGGAACTCCAACCATATTCTTTACTTACAAATAGATGCTAATATTCTTTTTTTTTCACATGGGCAGGCACTGGGAATTGAACCTGTGTCTTTCCCATGGCAAGTGGCCCACCCACTAATGTTCTTTTTACTTCATAATTTATAGACTAGGAGAGAGCAGGGATGGCAAAAGAGATAATGATGATTGGTGCTAGTAAAGGTTGAAGGGAGGCTTAACAGAATGTTTGTGGAGTTTGGGATATAAAGTCTTCTGGCATTTGATTATATATCATTATCTCTGCATCTAAGGAACTTCAAATATGCAAACATACCTCAAAAACATATTTTTTTTGTAAAACCTGAGATTCAAATTATTATAGAAATTACTTAGAATTCTTAGAGTATTAACTTATATAAAAGAAGTTTTATTTTGTCTCATTTTTCTCTTCTCCTTTTTGGTCAAGATGGCTTTCTCAATCTCATGATGCCAGGTCCCAACTCATCCCAGGAATTCTGTCCATGTTGCTGGGGAGATTTACACCCCTGGGAGTCATGTCTCATGTAGTAGGGAGGGCAGTGAGTTCACTTGCTGATCTTTCATAGAGAGGGAGGCCACATCTGATCAACAAAAGAGGTTCTCTGGGTGAGACACTCAGGCATAATTATAAGTAGGCTTAGCATCTCCTTTGCAGGAATAAGTTTCATAAGGGCGAACCCCAAGATTGAGGGCTCAGCCTATTGATTTGGATTTGGTTGTCCCCACTGCTTATGAGAATATCAAGAATTCACCAAATGGGAAAGTTGAGTATTTTCCCCTTTTCCCCCATTCCCCAATTTATCAAACTTTTATATTATAGTTAGTCCATACGAGTGAGGCATGAAAATATTTGTCTTTTTGTTTCCAACATTTCATCCAACATACAGTTACTTAGGTTCATTCATCTAGTTGCATGCCTCACAACTTCATTCCTTCGTGCCACTGCTCAGACATCTGTCATAAATATGCAACATAGTTCCCCCTTCCATTCCTTAGTCATTGTACTCTCAAGCTGCCTGCATTCATTGTGGATCATGAACGCGGCTGCCATAAACACCAGAGTACAAATGTCCATTTGTGTCCCCACACTCAGTTCCTCCAGGTATATACTGAGCAACAGGTTTGCAGGACTATATGGCAACCCCACCCCTAGCCTCCTGTGGAACCACAACACTACCCTCCAATGGGTTGGACCTTGCATTTCCATACTGACAGTGACTAGGCACATCTATTTCTCTGCGTTTTCTCTAGCACTTGTTTCTCTCTGTTCATTTTTATACAGTTTTATTCACACATCATACAATCCAGCCTAAGTAAATAAACATGCCTTTACCACCATAATCTATATGAAGACAATTCCTTTTCTTCTACAAACAATTCATACTACTCCCCCATCCCCTCTACCTGTTGACATTTAGTTTGGGCATGATGTCTTTGTCACATTCAGTGAAAGCATATTACAAATTACTGTTGACTAGACAGGCTAGCTTGCATTGATTGTACGTTTTCCTATATATTGTCCTTTTTCAACACTTTGCAATGTTGGCATTAATTTGTTCTCCCTCATGAAAATATTTTTTTATTTATACATTTAATCATGATCATTGTCCACTCTAGGCATTCATTCCTTCTGGTTTCATATGTGCCCCCAACCGCTCTCCTTAAAAATCAAACTCACATTCATAATATGTAATATATAATACTTATATTATTGTGCTACAATCAGGTGGCACTGTGCTATCCATCTCTGAATTTTTACAATCAGTCCTGTTGCTCAATCTGTATTATTTTAGCACTGAATACACAATCTCTACCTTATTGCTATCTCCTGATAACCTGTGTTCTTAACTTCAATTCTCATAGTTCACTCATTAACACTACTTCATATTAGTGAGACCATACAGTATTTGTCCTTTTGTTTCAGCTAAATTCGCTCGGCATCATGTCCCCAAGATTCATCATGCTGTTACATGTTTCATGACTTTATTCTGTCTTACAGCTCTGTAATATTCCATCATATGTATATACCATAGCTTGTTTAGCCACTCATCTTTTGATGGACTTTTGAGTTGTTTCCACATCTTGGCAATCATAAATAATGCTGCTGTAACATCAATGTGCAAATGTTCATTTGTATCCTCGCCTTCAGTCCCTCTGAATATATACCTAGTATTGGGATTGCTGGACCATTTGTCAGTTTTATACTTAGCTTCCTGAGCAACCACCAAACTGCCTTCCAGAGTGATTGTACCATTTTACATTCCTGCCAACACTGGAGGTATGCCTCTTTCTCCACATCCTCTCCAGCACATGCTGTTTTCTGTTTTTGTTTTTTGTTTTTAATAATGGCCATTCTAGTGGGTGTGAGATGTTATTTCATTGTAATTTTGAGTTGCATTTCCCTAATAGCCAGTGGTGTTGAGCATCTTTTCATGTGCTTTTAGCCATTTATATTTCCTCTTCTGAAAAGTATCTGTTCATGTCTTTTGCCCATTTTTAATTGGGTTGTTTGTCTTTTTGTTGTTGAGTTGAAGATCCTTTTATATACCCTGGATACTAAACCCTTATCTGATATGTGGTTTCCAAATATTGTCTTCCATTGTATAGGGTGCCTTTTTAGTGTCCTGAAAAAGTTCTTTGATGCACAAAAGTGTTTAATTTTGAGGAGATCCTCTTTATCTGTTTCTTTTCTCAGTGCTCAGGCTTTGGGGTATAAGGTCTCATGCTTTGGGGTGTAAGGTCTAGGAAACTGCCTCCTATATAAGATTCATAACGTATTTCCCTCCATTTTCTTCTAAAATTGTTATGGTCTTAGCTCTGACATCCAGATACTTGATCCATTTCGAGTTAATTTTTGCATAGGGTGTGAGATATGGATCCTCTTTCATTCTTTTGCATATCCAGTTCTCCAAACACCATTTATTGAACAGGTTGCTCTGTCGCAGGTGGGTTTGCTTGAACACCTTATGAAAGATCAATTGTGCACAGATGAGAAGGTCTACTTCTGAATACTCAATTTGACTCCTTTGGTAAGTGTATCTATCTTTATGCCAGTAGCATGCTGTTTTGACCATTATACATTCGTAATATGCTTTGAAGTCAGATAGTGTGAGACTTCCAAGTTTATTTTTCTTTCTCAAGAAATTCTTAGCTATTTAGGGCACTCTGCCCTTCCAAATAAATTTAGTTATTGGTTTTTCTATTTCTGAAAAGTAAGTTTTTGGGATTTTAATTGGTACTGCATTAAATCTATAAGTCAATTTGGGTAGAACTGACATCTTAACTATATTTATTCTTCCAATCCATTCACACAGTATGCCTTTCCATTTAATTGGCCTTCCATGCTTTCTTTTAGCAATTTCTTGTATTTTTATGTGTATAGGTTTTTTGTGCTCTTAGTTAAATTTATACCTAAATATTATATTCTTTTGGTTGCTATTGTAAATGGATTTCTTTCTTGACTTCCTCCCCAGATTGCTCATGACTAGTGTATAGAAACACTACTGATTTTTAGACAATGATCTTGTACCCTGCCACTTTGCTGTACTCATTTATTAGCTCTGGTAGCTTTGTACGAGATTTTTCAGGACTTTCTACATATAGTATCATGTCATCCGCAAACAGTGAGAGTTTACTTCTTCCTTTCCAATTTGGATGCCTTTTATTTGTTTTCTTATCTAATTGCTCTGGCTAGAACTTCCAGCAAAATATTGAATAACAGTGGTGATAGTGGGCATCCTTGGCTTGTTCCTGATTTTAGAGGGAAAACTTTCAGTCTTTCCCCATTGAGGATGATGTTAGCTGTGAGATTTTCATGTATTCCTTTATCATGTTGAGGAAGTTCCCTTCTATTTTTATCCTTTGAAATGTTTTCATCAAGAAAGGATGTTGAATTTTATCAAATGCCTTTTCTGCATCAATCAAGGTGATCATATGGTTTTTCTGCTTTGATTTGTTGATATGGGGTATCATGTTAATTGATTTTCTTGTGTTGAACCCCCTTTGCATACCTGGAATATATCCCACTTAGACATGGTGTATAATTCTTTTAATATGCTGCTGGAATAGATTTGCAGGGTTTTTTGTTGAGGATTTTTGCATCTAGATTCATTAAAGACATTGTTCTGTAATTATCTTTTCTTGTAGTATCTTTGTCTGCCTTTGGTATTAAAGTGATGTTGGCTTCATAGGATGAGTTAGGGTGTTTTCTCTCCTCTTCAAATTTTTGAAGAATTTGAACAGGATTAGTAATAATTCTCTCTTGAATGCTTGGTGGAATTCACATATGAAGCCATCTGGTCCTGGATTTTTCTTTTCTGGGAACTTTTTGATGACTGATTCATTCTGTTTACTTGTGATTGGTTTGTTGAGGTCATCTATTTCTTCTCCAGTCAATGTTGGTTGTGCTTGCCTACTAGGAAGTTGTCCATTTCATTTACATTGTCTAGATAATTAGTATATAGGCCCTCATACCTCCTTTAATTCTGTGGAGTCAGTGGTTGTCTCTTCTTCCATTTCTGGTTTTATTATTTGCATCTTCTCTCTCTTTCTCTCTTTTGTCAACCTAGCTAAGGGTCCATCGATTTTATTGACTTTTCTCAAAGAACCAACCTCTGGTTTTGTTGATTTTCTCAATTGTTTTCATATCTCAGTTTCATTTATTTCTACTTTAATCTTCACTATTTCTTTCCTTCTGTTTGCTTGGGAGTTAATTTGCTGTACTTTCTGTACTTCTTCCAAGTGAACAGTAAATTCCTCAATATTCGCCCTTTCTTCTTTTTTTTAATATAGACATTTAAGGCAATAAAATTCCCTCTCACCACTGTGCTGCATCCCATAAGTTTTGATATGTTGGCTTTTCATTTTCATTTGCTTTGAGATATTCTCTTATAATTTCTTCCTTGACCCACTGGTTAAGTGTATGCTGTTTTGCCTCCATATATTTGTGAATTTTCTGGCCCTCTGCCTGTTATTGATTTCCAACTTCATTCTGTTATTATCCACAACAGTGTTTTGTATGATTTTCAATCATTTTCATTTTATTAAGACTTACTTTGCGACCGAGCATATGGTCTATCCTTGAGAATGATCCACGAGCACTTGTGAAAAACGTGTATCCTGCTGTTGTGGGATGTAATGTTCTGCAGATGTCAGTTAAGTCTAGTTCATTTATGGTATTATTCAAAATCTCTATTTCCTTATTGATCCTCTGTGTAGATGGCCTAACCATTGATGAGAGTGGGGAATTGAAGTCTCTAACTATTATGGTACAGGTGTCCACTTCTCCCTTCAGTGTTATCAGTGTTTCTTCATGTATTTGAGAGCACTCTGGCTTGGTGCATAAATATTTATGATTATTGTATCTTCTTGTTGAGTTGTTCCTTTTATTAATACATAGTGTTCTTCTTTGTCTCTTTTAATCATTTTATATTTGAAGCCTAATTTGTCAGATATTAGTGTAGCTACTCCTGTTCTTTTCTAATTCTTGTTTGCATGAAGATATCTTTTCCAAACCTTTCACTTTCAAACTATTTTAGTTCTTGGGTCTAAAATGAGTGTCTTATAGATAGCATATAAATGGGTCCTGTTTTAAAATCCACTCTGCCAATCTGTGTTTTGATTGGGGAATTTAATCTATATCCATTAACATTTAATGTGATCACTGTAAAGACATTTCTTTCTTCTACCATTTTGTCTTTGGGATTTTATGTCATATATAAATTTTTCTCTTTTTACCTTTGCTGATAGTCTTCATTTCTACACTCTTCTCCAGACCTCTCTCTTCTGCCTTTTTCTATTTGCCTGTATTTCTCCCTTTAGTATTTCTCACAGGGCCAGTCTCTTAGTCCCAAATTCTTTCAGTGATTGTTTGTCTGAAAATATTTTAATCTCCTCTCATTTTTGAAGAATTATTTGCTGGGTATGGAATTCTTGGTAGGCAGTTTTTCTCTTTTAGAATCTTAAATATATCATCCCATTGCCTTCTCTGCTAAGAAATGCACACACAATCTTATTCAATTTGCCTTGTATGTGATGGATTGCTTTTCTCTTCCTTCTTTCAAAATTCTGTCTTTGTCTTCGACATTTGACAATCTGATTAGTAAGTGTCTTGGAATATGTCTATTTGCATCTGTTCTATTTGGGGTATGCTGCATGTCTTGGATCTGGAATTTTATGTCCTTCATAAGAGATGGGAGAATTTCAGTGATTATTTTCTCCCTGAGTCTTTCTCCTTTGTTTTCCTCCTCTTCTTCTTCTGGGACACCTACAGCATGTATGTACATGGACTTCATGTTTTCAACTCCCTGAGACTCCGCTCATATTTTTCCATTCTTTTCCCTTTATTTCTTTTGTATATCAGATATCAAACATCCAGTCATCTAATTCACTAATTCCTTCTTCTGCCTCTTCAAATCTATTGTTGTAGGTTTCTGTTGTTTTTTTTTTTCCATCTCTTCTATTGTGCCTTTCATTCTCATAAGTTCTGTGATTTCTTTTTTCAAACTTTTGAGTTCTTCTTTTTGTTCACTAAATGTCTTCTTCATATCTTCCTTCAACTCATTGATTTGATTCTTTTTATGAGATTTTGCATGTCTTTTTGAACATCTTGAATTAGTTGTTTCAACTCCTGTATCTCATTTTAAGTGTTAGTTTGTTCTTTTGTCTGGGTCATACCTTCGATTTTCCTAGTATGACTCTTCATTTTTTGCTGGTGTGTAAGCATTTGATTTCCTTAATTAGTTTATTCTGGAAGTTGTTTTCACTCTTTTACCTAGAATTTTCTTGCTGGATGACTTTGTTCTCTATCTGTTCTCTGAAAGTCAGTTCAACTTATTCTAGACGTCTAGCATAGTTCTGTTAACTGATCAGAATTTTTCAGTTCTTGTTCTACTGTTTCTTGCCCTGCCTAATGAAACCTTTTATTTTTTAGGAGATATTATAGACACCAGTCAGATTTTCCCAGATCAGACAGGCCCATGTATCAGGAGGAAAGAGTAGCCAGCATCAGTTTTCCCTGAAGATGCAGCCCAGCACATTGAAAGACTTTCCTAGGAAACCTCTAGGCTGTGCTTTTCCTATCCTGCTATCATGTGGCACTTGTCTCCCTACAGCTTCCCACCAGCTTAGAAGTGATGTGGTGCCTTCAATTTCAGCAGTTTCTCCCTTAAAGGGGTGTGGTTGAGATAGAGGTGAGGTAGTAGGATGACTTTGATTATTACTATTCATTGGTAGCATTCCCTGCTGCCTGAATTCCTTGAGGAGGTATTTTACTTGTCTTGGGCACGCCCCCCCCCCTTTTCTTGGGGAAGATATACCCTTTAGAGAATTAATCCCTTTTACATGACCATTTGGTCTCTCAGACAATCTTTGGTCCTGCCCTTGCCTGGGACAGAACTGGAGCCTGAGAGTGCTTCCAGTTGTATCTAGTGAACTGCTTAAGGAGTACCAAAAAATCCTTTTGAGGGCCTGACCCCCACTCCTCGGGTTTGTTAATCACAAGCTTGAATTGGATGTGGCATTATGTATCTCCAGAGTCTATGTGCCCCCTTTATTTGGGGTCCAGCCCTTTCCCAGTATTTTTTGCTGTCCAACTTAAAAAGCCTCTGCTTTTTCTTTTTTTTCCATCAGCCCTACCTTTCTGCTATGGCAAAGACTCATAGTTCCTTTAGTGCTTATTCCAGCTTTATCTGGGCTGGGCACCTGTTTTTAGTAGTCAAAATTTGTTAAGTTATTCTGTAATTGGAGCTTGGTTGATTTAAACCTGTTCTCCTGAAGTCTGTTTCCTTTCCCCTTGGAGAACCAGCCTGCCATGCCCATGGGGGAGGAGTGCTGGCCTCCATGATTTGGGGGACTTAATGTTTTGCGTGCAACCTCAGCCATTCCACCTGGTCCAGATTGTTGTATGCTATGTATCTGGTCGCTGATGTTCCCCCAGCACTTGTACTGTTTCTGGCTATTTACTAGCTGCTTTGGAAGATGAACTAATTTCTAGACCACACTATGCCACCATCTTGCCCCACCTCCCTTATTTGTTAAATGCATCTAAATATCCGAAGTTTTGCTATCTTTATCCACAGGGATTATAGGAAAGTGAGTAAACACCCATCTGTCTTGTGATTTAGAATATAAACACTGCTAGTCTTTATATTTCCAACAAAAACGTATGCCTGCAAAAAGATCCATTGTTTATTTGTATAAAAGTTACCTTATCACTTTGTTATACATCATTCCTTGATAAAAAAGAAAAGAAAAACATCAAAAAAAATATTGCCTTTCAACAAATTTTCATGAACAAATATTCTTCTATTGACCCAGTTGAATATGCAGTAAAAAAGGTTTGGGAGTAAGTGTCCGGGTGAATCCCGCCATCTCATCTCAAGTGTCTTTATTCCAATGTTTCCCAGATTTCTGATTCCTTTTATTGGGTCTTGGACCTACCTCTTATCAGTTGTTCTTTAAAGTGGAGTAACTTTAAGCCATTGAGCTCTGATTTTGACTTTTCTGAAATTATCTCATGTCAATCTGTCTCTTTTTTTTTTTTTTTTTTTTTTTTTTTTTTTAAAGAGAGAGGGAGGAAAGGAAGGAAAGACAGAGAAGGAAGGAAGGATGGAAGGAAGGAAAGGAGGAAGAAAGGGAAACATTTTTAAACATTTTCTTGTTTTATTATATTTTGTTTGTTTGTTTGTTTTTTACATGGGCTGGGGCCGGGAATCGAACCGGGGTCCTCCGGCACGGCAGGCAAGCACTCTTGCCCGCTGAGCCACCGCGGCCCGCCCGTCAATCTGTCTCTTCAAAATCACATTATATTGGCGTGTCCCACCCTAGGGCATGCCCATATTAACCTCTCTAATGTATTCTCTCTCTCTCTTTATAATAAACTTGACTACTTATACCCACTGGCCGTATCATCTCTAAAATCTTTTAGTTTCAAAACTATCGCACCTGGATTGGGTCTCAGCTAGCACCACTGCCAGCAGGGCACTGGTTACATAGGCAGGTGGGCCCATTTCAAAAGATCTGAGGAGAGCAGAATCTTCCACATAAGACACCTGCCCTTGAGAACTGCATTTTAGCTACAGAGGAGAAAGCAAGGAGAGACCAGAATATAGCATGCTCATACCTTTGGCTGCGAGAGATAACCAGCCACCTCAGGGTCACTCAAGGCAGAAGCCACCAGGAACCTGTCATCAATATGGAGAGTTGGGTGCACTGGAAGTAGAAATGCCCCTAAAAACCAGAGGAGCCCCAAAGACAGAGAGAGCCTCCAGGGCCCTGGCCACGAGGCGGGAAGGCAGGACACTCAGCCTGAGAGCGTGTTGAACCCCCAAGGGGCAGTGAAGCCTCTCTATAAGCCCTGTTGGTCACCCTGACCAGGACTGAAGGGGCCCTGGGCCAATATCTCCCTGCATGAAGAATGTTGAAATCTGGAGCTCTGAGTGTGTTTAGACCTGAGTACATCTAAATAGGACCTGCCCATCTGGGACATGTTTCAAACAGCTCAATCTGGATAATTACTAAAGATGGGAGCCTGGGCACCAGAACTCCTGCTTCATCAGCACACAGGATGGCTGTCCATACTCAAGTGTGACCAGGACAACATTACGTGACAAAATAAATGAATGAGGTGGAGGGCCAGAGCAGCTCTAAGCCAACCAGAGCATATTTGCCTTCCCCCAAATGCTATTGTTTACCCATTTCTTACATTGCAAGCTGTAAAGCTGTAACCTCCCATTCCCACACTCAGGGACTCACGGGAAGAGGGGGTGGAAAGAACGTAAGAGTGGTGGGATGGGGTAAATGGTAACATAATAGTTTTGCCTTTTCCAATGCTTTTGAATTTTCTAATATCCCCCAACCCTTCCAATATTGTCAGCAATTATGCACATTCCTACATATACTCTCTCAACTCATTGCTGTAGAATGATTTATTAAAACGTTTATCCTGTCTTCAGTGACTGCTAGTGCTCTTTTAGGTTTTCTGTGTGCATGTGTGTGTGCGTGCATATGTGAATATATATGTATGTGTGTACATGTTTTTTAAATAACCGCCTTCTAAATACACTATATTGGACTCCACCTTCACTCAATTGCTAATAAGTTCCTTTTGCTATCTAGTCTAGGTTTAATAATTTTGTGGTTCTTTTCTCTTTTCATGACATCTCACTTTGGCATTGATACTGAACTCTGTTAATTTTAAAATGGATTTCATCTCTTCTCGTCCCCTCTGCCAATACTGGCTAGGTCTTTCTGTGGCTTTAGGAGCTTGAACACCATGGGAAGGCAGGATCTATTCTTTCCACATTCCTCTCTACCCACAGGTGGTGGTGGGTGTGGGGAGCAGTGGGAATGAAAAACATAAAATACCCAACTGAGCAAGGTCGTAGCTCCCTCCTTACAGGCAGACTCTCACTCTGGTCATCTTGGCAGCTGTCAGCCGAAAGGAGACAGACTACAGGTCTCGCAGGCTTCACTGAGCCTGTTGGGCTGTCACTCCCTCACACCTCCCCTAAGCCTGCGTTCTTCCTGCTCATCTTCCTGCTGACAGGCATCTAGAGATACTCACCTTTCCTCCCGCAGATGTGTGTTCTTTGTCCCAGGGCTTTGGTGCTCTTCCAAAGCTGTAGGTGCAAATTCATCCAGTCTCATTGGCCAACAATCTGTATTGCATCAGCATTCAGAATCCATTTCCTGATTCTTTTAGGAGCTAGAACCTGAGTAGAGGAAGTTGTGGTTACTGCTTTGCTCTGCAGTCCCCTAGGATACAACTCAGCATCCAATTCTCTTCTCCCCTGATCAGTAAGCACAAGGGCTCTTGTGCATATCGGAACTCTCAAAAGATGTCTTCCCAGGAAATTAAATCTTCTCTCCCCTTCTTGCAGACACCACTTATCTTTACGTGTGATTTTCTTAGAGCTCATTTCTTTTGACTTCAAGCCGCAAATTAATAGCTTTCTCTAATCACTACACCCACCCCCCCCCAAAAGACCATAGCCTGACTGATGGTGACTTTCTAAACTTAAAATGAAGAGAAGGCAGTGACTTATGTGTTTAGTTTGGGGTTTAAGCCAAATTCATGGACAACAGGAAAAAATCTGACAGGATGTCATGTGGCATGTAAAATATTTCCTCATAGGATTACTGAATGTGTTGACCGAGGCAGTGTATATCAGGCCCAGTGCTTGAAATATTTTGGCCCCTTGACCTAGGTTGCCATGGTCATTTATTTCCTCTTCCTCTTGAAATTTTCTATTACTCTGGCCTTTGTCATACTGCATTATTCAGATTATCCTACGTGTCTCTCATTTGACATTTTTTTGGGTCCTCTAGCTAATACTATCTGGTGAGCAAAAATCAATATCTAAGTCTTCCACCATTGTCACCGGACTGAAATATCATCTTGGTTTGCCAGGGTTTCTATGAAAAACACCAGACACTGGTTGGCTTTAAAAAATCAACAACAACAGGAATTTATTGGCTTACAGTTTTAGTGGCTAGAAATCCAAAATCATGGCGCTGACAAGGCCCTGCTTTCTCCAAAACCTGCAGCATTCTGGCAATGCAATCCTCCGGCACATGGTGGTCTTTCCCTTTGACTTTTTCTACTTCTGACTCCTACTAACTGTGTCTTAATTTCTTCTGTTTATAAGGACTTTGGCCACATGGATTAAGGCACATCTTGATTCAATTTGGCCTCCTCTAATTAGGGCCCTTGATGACCTTATTCACAAATGAATGCACACTTAACTAATAAATAGGTCCTTTAAACAAATACGTCTTAGCTCGCCAAGGCTGCCATGACAACGTCACACAATGGGTTGGATTAATCAGCTAGTATTTGTTGTCTCATGGTTTAGAGGCTAAAAATCCCAAATCAAGGTCTCAGCAGGCCATGATTTTCCCCCAGAATCTGTTGCAGCCTAGTGCTGAGAGCCTCAATTAATAGGGTTCCTTGGATTGAACCCCTGGGATTGAACTCTGTTACATGGTTTCTCCTTCAGCCTTCTACTTCTCCTGGTCAGTTGTCTATATTCTGCCTAGATTCCTTCTCCTTCTAAGGGCATTAAACCACATTTCTTTGCTTTTTTTCTTTGCCATTCCAGCTTCTTAAATTAAAACAGATGCATTCTCCAAAAGGTTTTTTTAACTGGTTGCTATTCATCCTCAGTTTGTCATGATCTCTGTCAAGTTATGAATATTGATTGGTTATAGGCAACCAACATTTCTGTCATTGTATGCATTGCCCCCAGCATACCTTTTAAGTGGCTGAATCATCCAGCAGCAAGGATGTTTCCTTCCATGAAGATGGACACTTAGATTACTGCTAGTGAAAAGTTTAACACTTGGCCTGCCTCCTTTTGTCAGGGACCTTTTTTCAGGAACTATATACCATACACCCCTCGGAATATGGTCTGTCTTGCCAGAGAGGTGACGAATAATCCAAGGTCAAAATTCCATTTTATTCCCCACTTTCATGGATTTTTCCTGGTATTATCTGAATAATTTCAAATCTTTTGGGAAACAGAGGCAGATGCAAAGAGAAAATTAGAAGTTCAAGAGTTTTTTTGGGCATACACCTGTGAAAAACAAAGAGGAGAGGAAGGAGAAGTAGGAGGAAAAGCCTCCAGACTAACTTGTAGGGTAGTTCCCTGTATCAGAGAAATATATATTTCAACCTCTCTCTATATATAGGGTTGATTGCAAGCTGGAAAGTACAATAATGGGAAAGTTGAATTCTCCAGGGAAAGCTGGCTGGTTGAAGTAGAAGCAGATATTCTTTCTTTCTGATTTCTGAAATCCTGAGTTATGGCTTTTAAGCCTCCAATTGAGTGGATGTGGTAACTGCTTACTTTGCTGAAGGCAAGTTCCTTTGCTGATTGTAGATGCAAACATTTAATTATAGAGGCAAATCCATCTAGGAAACACCCTCACAGTAACAATAAGGCTAGTGCTTACTAAACAACTGAACACCATAACCCATCCAAGTTGATACATAAAATTGACCAAAATGGGTTTTCACCTGAGGTAGTTGGAAGCTGTCATTATCCCAGAAAAGGCCATGTTCTTTTAATCCATTCCTGTATGCTTAGATGTATTGTATGTGGGACATTATGATTAGGCTATTTCAATTGAGGTGTGACCCACCTCATTCAAGATGGATCTTAATTCTCTTTTTTTTTTTTTTCACATTCAGCTTCATTCAGTGTTTTAACATACTTGTATTACAGTTAGGCAGTATTGTGCTATCTATTTCTGAATTTTTTTATATTCAGTCCTATTGTATAATCTGTATCCCTTCAGCTCCAATTACCCAAAATCTTACCCTAATTCTATCTCCTGATGGCCTCTGTTACCAACAAAATATTCCAAGTTTATTCACTAATACCAGTTCATATCAGTGAGACCATACAGTATTTGTTCTTTAGTTTTTGGCTAATCTTACTCAGCATAATGTCCTCAAGGTCCATCCATGTTGTCACATACTTCATAACTTTATTCTGTCTTACAGCTGCATAATATTCCATCGTATGTATATACCGCAGTTTGTTTAGCCATTTGTCTGTTGATGGACATTTTGGCTGTTTCCATCTCTTTGAAATTGTAAATAACGCTGCTATAAACATTGGTGTGCAAACGTCCGTTTGTGTCCTTGCTATCTAACAGAGGAGCCCAAGCTTGCAGGTAACTGGTCTTCAGAGAAGGTATCATTCTAAAGATGCTTTATGACCTTAGCTCTGTGAACCTGTAAGCTAATAAATCCTGATTGCTAGAAGCCAGCCCATTTCTGGTATATTACATTTTGTCAGCTTTACTAAACAGAAACAACACCCCAGAACCAGGAGGTCATACTTGAACATGTCTTTTGTGGCAGACATGAGTCATTCTCCAAAAAACATCTATCCATATTTTTGCATGCTCTTTCTTCTAAGTTCCAGGCTTATGTCCCAAACTGCCTCCAAGGAATTTCTGTGTAATTTTTTCAGCCCAACTTCAATCAAATCCTGGCTTTTCTCTCAGAAAGACCCACCTTGGGGCACTCTTTTACCAAAATAACCTAATCAAAACTCCTACCTGCAATAGGTCTCTACCCACAAGATTGGATCAGCTGATATTTTCTGAGCATGATCTTTTCTGGGGTATATACAACTGCAAACTGCCATGGAATGTCAACGTCATCCTTTATAGGATAGGCGCAGTATTCAAAGTGGTGTTTCTGATTGTGAAGCCCTTTATTTTCATTACCTCGTACTGGGACATTTGTGAGATCAAAGTGAATGGGAAGTGAGAAAAGGACTTTTGATTGATGAACTAAAACTAGTATCTCAATGGAATGTTAGGGACTGAAGTCAGACTGGTAAGTGCTGAGGTCCCAATGGGTACTAAAAGTGAGGTAATATATCTAAATACTATTTGAATATATTTTATATTATTTTATCTCCTTTACAGAATTGTTAAAAGTACATAAATTGACCCCATGTAACCATGTAGGTATTATGCTGCCAGAGTTCATATTAAGAGGAAAAAAAAAACATTAAAAGGATGGATGGGGAAGGAAAATGAATATAATGTCTTTTCAGATTAAATAAACTATACCAAGAAAATGTTACTGTATATAGCCACAATTCATTTCACTAATTTTATTGGTAAGATGTATGTTACTTAAGATAACATCAAATAGCAAAATGTCACAGGTAATAAAGGCACATTAATACTGATTTTAGGAATATATATATATATATATATATATATATATATATATATATATCCTTCTAATGACCTTTGCTTCATATTGTACTGTATTTGCCAGAGAATCATTAATAAGTATGGTTAAATGGGAATTGAATTTCATGCAAGTGTGTCTGAATTATTTCTTGAAAAGTAAAAAGTACCAGAAGCACTAGGGTTTAAAATGAATGTGTGCATTTTTCTTACTAATAATTATGCCCATTTAGACAACCATTACTCCCATAATGTGAATTTAATGAGGAAAATATATGAGAAATATTATTAATTTTCTTTCTTTTAAATTAACGAGCCCTTTTGCTGACATCAAATAGAGGTATCATTAATAGGAAAAATATCAGTTAAGTCAAACCTAAAGTTGATGAGGACTCAAAAAAAACTAATTCTTTTATAGCATAATGCCATTAAAATATTAGAAAATAGCATACAGGTTCCTACACTAAAACAAGCATGTCAAAGATAATGAAGATGGTGATTGATATGTTCTATAAGTCTTACATCTATTTTCATGCCATTTCCAATAAAATCAGCATAACATTTTGAGAATAGCATTTGAGCAGTATTTTAAACTTTTTATTTTGAAATAGTTACAGCACAGGAAAGCATAAAAAATAGTACAGGTAATTTGTGTATACTCTTCTTCCAGACTGCCCAAACATTTACATTTTAATACATTAGTTTTATTATTCTTTCTACCCTCATATGTGCATGGATGCACACAGATATGTACACACAATACATTCTGAACTGTTCGAAAGTAGGTTGAAATCATGTCCTTAATCCCTAAATACTTCAGTATGTATTTCTTAAAAAGTAAAAATATTATTTTATATAGCCACAGTACAATTTTCAAAATCAAGCAACTTTCACTGACACAGTAGTATTACCTATTACACCTTTTTCAAATTTTGTCAGTTTTTAGATACAATGTCACATATAGCTTCATATATTTATTTGTATCTTGGAAATTACTTTCAAATAACGCTGTTCCTATACTCAAAGTTTATTGTGAAATTTTAATCAATGGAAATCACCATCTCATTCCTCCAATAAATCTCATCTAGTTTTGAAATTCTATTAAACTGATTTTTTAACTGACAGGCTCATAATTCAATTGAGCAAATATAGGCAAAATTTAAGATTCAGATATGAACGAGAAACAAAAATCTGAGATCACTGATTACAAATGCTAACTAGATCTTTTCTGGAACCTACCACTTAAAATTTGGGTATAACCTAGTTTGTAGATCATTCCTTTTTATCATTCAGGGTTCATATAAGTAATTTTGATACTCAATTTTGGGAATATGTGCACATTAATGCTACTCAAGTCTAATTTCATTAGTTATTAATTAATGTGGTTCTTAACTATTGGTTTTTGGGAAAGTAAAAATGAGGACGGCTTAGACAACGTATCAGAGCAGGAGTTAGCCAGTGTGCTGTCCAGACAAGTGGTCGCTTTCTAGGATATTCAGTTTAGCCTTTTTCCTCAGACCACGTCTCCCGTCAACCTCCTTTATTCCTGAGAGTAAATCTTTATTTCTGCAATGCCTACATTTTCTCCTCTGGTGGAATTCTTGCTTGAATAAGTTGCCAAGTACATAAAGATCATCATTACTGAAGCTCTTCTCTGAATTTACTAGCACCCTCCCCAGGAAGTATTCTCCCTTGAAGCGCCAATCCTCTGTGGTGAGTAGCTAGTTCTTTCAGTTGTCACAATCATTGCCACCATCATCTTTATCACCACCACCACCACTATCCTTTTGGATATTTGCTGTGCGGCAGACACCTAGCTAATTGCCTTAGTTTGCTAAAGCTGCCAGAATGCAATATTCCAAAAATGGAATGGCTTTTGATAATTGAATGTAAGCTGTAAAAATGTCCAAACTAAGACATCTGGGAAGAGATAGCTTGACTCAAGAAAGGTCAGTGGGTCACCTCTTTCAGCTGGGAAGGCATGTGGCTAGCATCTGCTGAGGTCTTTGGCTTTTCATTCCAAGTAGCTTCCCTGGAGGCATTTTCTTTCTTTATCTCCAAATGTCTCTGCCTGTGTCAGCTCTGAAGCTTTTTCAAAATGGTTCCCTCTTAAAGGGCTCCAGTAAGTAACCCTACCTTTGAATGGGTGGAGACACATCTCCATGGAAACCACCTAATCTAAGGGTCCACCCACAATTGGGTGGGTCACATCTCCATGGAAACAAACAAAAAGGTCCCAACCAAAATATTGAATGAGGATTAAAGAATATGGCTTTTCTGGGGTACATGACAGTTTCAAACTGGCACACTAATCATTTTCTTTTATCATCTCAATCCTCCAACAATATTGAGCTAAACATTATCAACTAAAGTTACAGATAAGAAGACTGAGATATAGTGTTTAAATTACTCATTCCATGTCCTAAAAATTAAAGTATATTGTATTTAGGATTTGATCTTAATTGTGTGTAGCAAAAAACAGAGCTAAGCTCTTCACCATTGGTGCCTTGGCTTTGCTATGAAATTCCCACAGCTATAGGCCCTACTCTCTTGTCTGAATTTGGTAAAAGCTATCTTTGCCTCTCCTGTTTATCTAGAAAATCCCTGACTACAGTGTCACCACTGCCTCATCAGAATCCTTCTTATCACCTTAGGTTGATGTACTCACTTCCCTGGCCCCACAAATCTGCGACATAACATACATCAGAGGCCTCTACCAAGCTCTCTGCTGGTAGCTTATTCCTACATGGTGCAAAATAAAATTTTTGGTCCAGGGGTTAAAAGAGGGCAAACAATACATAGTTAGTCGCTTTGTTGCTTTCTGGTTAACCCCTATTTCTAACTGCTACCGTCTTGTTTTGCCTTTAAGAAAGGAATTTTGGACTGAAGGCTGTGGGAAAAGGGTGCGGTAGGAAACTGTAAGTATCAGGGCCCCCCATCAGAACAATTATTAAACAGGAAGAAACTGTCTGAACCAAACTATTTTGAGACTCCAGAGTCTAGTAGAACACTGTATGACATCCAGGGAAGAAGAGGAGGTAGAAGATTATTAACTGTGGTAAATACAAATGAATTTCATTCTCCCTGCAGCGGCTACCATAGCCTATTTGCCAGCCACACAGCAGGCTGTGCTGCGGAAGTGGAAATCCTCCCCTTTGGCTCCTAGGGTGGTTCCTGGTGCAGCTTCCTGGTGCCAGGATGGGATATAGAAACTTAGCTCCCCAATATCCAAGCCTGCTCAGTCTGGCTGCTGAGGACTCTTTCTGATTAGCTGCTTCAGATTGCTGGGGACCAGCGCTGAGCGTTCCATTGTTCTCACACACCTTGGGCAAAAGAGGAAGAGGAGTGTTAGAGCATCTTGTCAAAACTATGGAAAATAGATCCAGGGCTGCACGTACTGGGAAGTGCTGAATCAAGAAAAGGCAGCTTCAAAGAGTCATAGGAGAAGCTTTTGGCATCCTTGCTGTTCCCTCCCTCTTACCCTGCCCAGGGCAGTGTGAAGCCCGTTTATGCTCTCTTTGTGAATCCCTGACCTTTCCCAGCTTGAAAAGACTGACCTAGGAAACTTCTCTCCAACTCCCTCCCAATTCCAGAATTTTCTTCTTAGGCAAAAGGAGCTTCAGGCAGCAAAAATGGTTTAAGAAATCATTGAATCAGGTGATCTGGGGCAAAAGCTTACCGGTTCCAGTCCTGCAGTGGAAACCTGGGTCAGGGAGAAGTTCTGCTTTCTAGGGAGTAGTGGGCAGTGAATTCCTGTAAATAGGGGAACCCTAGAATCCTAGCAAGCACAAGCCTAGTACAAGGTACAGGCTCAGGGACAGGCCACGGTGGCTCAGCAAGCAGAGTTCTCACCTCCATTCCGGAGACCCAGGTTCAGTTCCCGGTGCCTGATCATGAAAGAAAAAAAGTACAGGCTCAGAGAAGAGAGATAGAGACTTGGATCATTTTTCATTCTCCAGGATAGACCATAGGTTAGGTCTCAAATAAGTCTCAACATTTTAAAAATATTGGAATCATACAATGTTTCTTCTCTGACAACAATGGAATGAAGCTAGAAATCAATGACAGAGAGAGAAATGGAATATTCACAAATATATGAAAATTAAACAATGTAATTTTAAACAAGCAATGGGTCAAAGAAAAAAATCATAAGGAGAATTAGGAAATATTTTGAGACGAAAGAAAATGAAAACACACTATACCAAAACTTGTAATATGCAGTAATGGAAGTGCTGAGAAGGAAATTAATAGATCTAAATGCTTACATTAACAAAGAAGAATAACTTCAAATCAGAGACTTAACTTCAAAGCTGAAGGATCTACAAAAAGAACAACAAAGTAAATCCAAAGCAAGCAGAACTAAAGAAATAATGATTAGAGTGGAGATAAATGAAAGATAATTTAAAAACAGTAGGGAGAATCAATGAAATAAAAAATTTTTTCTATGAAAGGATCAATAAAATGACAAAGAAACAAAAAGAGGGAAGACACAAATAGCTAACATCAGAAATGGAAAGAGAAGCATTATTACTGACCCCACAGAAATTCAGCAACATATTAAAAGATTTATGAACCAGGATCAAGTAGGATTTATCCCAGGAATGCAAGGGTGGTTCAACATAAGAAAATCAACTAATGTAATGCACCACATTAATAGAATGAAAGGGAAAAAAATAAAAAAAAAAACACCTGATCATTTCAGTTAGTGCCCTGATGAAATACAACACCCTTCTTAATAAAAACTCTTAGAAATGTAGTAATAGAAAGAAACTTCCTTGACACGATAAGGGGCATTTATTAGAAATCCTAGAAATCCACAGCTGCCATCATACTTAACAATGAAAGACTGAAGCTTTTATTCTAAGATCAGAAACAATACAAAGATGCTTACTGTCACCACAGTTATTCAACATTGTACAGGAAGTTCTAACCAGAGAATTAGAGAAGAGAAAAAATATAAAAGACATCCAATTTGGAAAGGAAGAAGTAAAAGTTTCTCAGTTTGCAGATGACATGATCATAGATATAGATAGATAGATAGATAGATAGATAGATAGATAGATAGATAGATAGATAGATAGAAAATCCACACAAATGTGCTGGAGTCATTACAAGAATCCAGCAAAGTGACAGGTATAAGATCAAAATAAAAAATCAATAGTGTTTCTATGCAGTAGCAATGAACAATCTGAAGAAGAAATTAAAAAAAAAAACATTCCATTAAAAATAGCAACTAAATGAATCAAATATCTAGGAATGAATCTAACCAAAGATGTAAAGGACTTGTACAAAGAAAACTACTAAACATTGTTAAAAAAAAAAAAAAAAAGAAAGAAGGCTTAGTAAATGGAAAGATATTCTGTGTTCAAGGATTGAAAGACTATATATTGTTAGAGACATCAGTTGTACCCAAAGCGATTTACAGATTCAATACATTCCTGACCAAAATTCCAATAGCTTTAATTGCAGAAATGGAAAAGCTAATTGTCAAATCTAAATGGAAGGTATAGGACCTGAATAGACAAAGCCATCTTGAAAAAGAAGATTGAAGTTGGAGGACTCACACTTCCTGAACTTAACACTAAGTGCAAAACCACAGTAATAAAAACAACATGGTACTGCATGAGGACAGACATGTAAATCAATAGAATTGAACTGAGAGCTCAAAAATAAATCCTCACATTTATGCCAATTGATTTTAACAAGGGTACCAAATCCACTCAAATGGGGAAGAGCAAATGGTGCTGGAAAAACTGGGTATCTGTATACAAAAGATTGAAGGTGGAACCCTACCCCATGCCATGTCTAAAATTCAACTCAAAATGTATCAAGGGACTAAATATAACACCAGAACTTTAAAACTCCTAGAACTAAATATAAGAAAGCATTAAGAACTTTGTATTAGGCAATATTTTCTTACGATTTACACCCAAAGCACAAAAACAAAAAAAGAAGTAGATAAATGGGACTGCATAACAATGAAAAACTTTTGTGTATCTAAAATCTATATCATGAATGTAGAATGATAAGCTATATAGTGATAAAAAATATTTAGAAACCACATATCAAACAAGGGTTTACTATCCAGAATATGTAAAGAAATCCTACAAATAACAACAAAATGCCACACTGTATTTTAAAATGGGCAAAATAGTTGAAGAGACTTTTTTACCACATGAGATACACAAATGGCCAAAAAAAAAAAAAAAACATGAAAAAATGCTCAGCATCATTAGTCATTAGGGAAATACAAATGAAAACCATGAGATACCATTTCACACCCACTAGGATGGCTAATTTTAAAACCAAAAGCTAATTTCAAGTGTTAAAGAGGGAGTGAAATAGGAAAACTCATTTACTGTTAGTAAATATGCACAGTGGTGCAGCCACTGTAAAAGACAGTTTGGTGGTTCCTCAGAAAAGTTAAATTTGGAATTAGCACATGATGGCATGTCCCAGTTCTAGGTTAATAACCAAAGAATTGTTCACAGGATTCAAACAGATATTTGCATACTGATGCTCCCAATGGCGTTATCCAGAATTGCTAAAAGCTGGATCCCACCCAAATGTCTATCAACAGATCAACAGATAAATGCAATATGGTATATACATATGATCGGAATTATTGCAACTGTAAAAGGGAGTGAAATTTTGGTACCTGTACAACCTGGAGGAATCTTGAACCATTATCTTGAGTGAAATAAGCCAGACACAAAAGGATAAATATTATATGATCTCCCAGACATGATATAATTTGAATAAGAAAATTCATAGAAACTAGGGTAGGGGATAGGAAGTTAATGCTTAAGTTGTACAGAATTTCTATTTGAGATGATGGAATTTGGGAAATGCCTGGTAACAATGACAGCACAGCATTTTGAATGTAATTAATGGCACTGAATGTAATTAATAGCACTGTGAATGTAATAATTTGCACATGGTTAAAGGTTAAATGTTAAGCTGTTTGGATGTTAGTTCAATAAATTTTTTAAAAACATCCATAAGGCTGCAAATACAAACAGTGAAATCTAAAGTAAACTGTGGACTTTAATTAATACTATGATTATAAAAATAAAATTTCATTAGTTGCAACAAATGTAGCACATTAATGCAAGGTGCTGATAATAGGATAGTGGATGGCAATCCTGTATTTTGTGTACGATTTTTCTGTAAACCTAAAACTTCTCTAATAAAAAAGAATAAGCCCTGACCCCACATGAAACTTAAATTATGTAGTAGAATCTTAGCACCTCACTTGTGAAAATTTATTGTCTCTTCCCTTCCTATAACTTATTTTTCTGGAAGTTAACTGTCTTAAAAAAGTCTACAAAATTTTTTTGAAGTAATTTGCCCTAGGCTAGAGGTGTGAACATATATCTATATCTAGTTTCCTTACAAGCAGGAGGGAGAAACTTCCATATAAATAGAAGTTATCATATGTGGTGCATGAAACTTTTGTAACTCAGTGGTATTACTTACTAAAGAATGAATTTTTCTTTAATTTTATTTTCTTCCCTAAGCATTACTTGAACATATCCCTTAAGAGCAATCTTTATTTTCGTCCTTGCCCCTGACTTGGTAGCTTAATTTATATAATCCATAATCTTGACACATATACGTCATTCCCTTTCTTTCCAAAAATCCAGAGACTTTCCAAATGCAACAACAGTGCCAGTGAGCATGCACAAAGCAAAAACCCAACATCAAACAGGAATAAATAATACATATACACAAAGCATGTTTAATTTACAAAGTTAGACCTGCATTTGTGACTTTGTGTGCCTGCCAACTTCTCTCTACTAATTTTTGATGAAGTGATAGGCAGCCTAGAAACTGTATAGATGCCTTAAAACAGAAATGCAAAAATAAGAAGGGTATGTTCAATTTAGAACATTCTGTTTTCTCAGAAGGCTTTCCTTGAAATACTGTGGAAATGGAATATAGCATACTTGTTAAAGAAGAAAATTGAAGAAAAAGTCAATGTGTTACAGAGTAGACTTGAGTGGATATTATATTTTGTCGAAAACAAGATATTTTATCATACTGAGACTGCACGACTATACCTTAATGTTTTAAAATATGGGTAATTGTAGTGTCTTGCATGAAGAGAAAACTGTTGTTTTATCATCTTTAATAGCCTTTTGGGGCCTTTCTAATAATAAAACTTCAGTTTGAAGAGTTACTTAAAATAGATCTCTAAAAATAACAAGTATTAAAATAAAACAAGTGAAAAGCTTTCATATATCGTGCCTTGGAAAATCACCTGCCCATCTCATCTGAAGGAATAATTGTTATAAAAATGTTTGTGTATCTGTTGATATGTACTATAAGAAATACACTTACCTAATTAACAGTGCATATAAAGTAAAGGTAAATTATATATCTGTATCTACATATGTAATTTTATTTTTTATTTTTTTTATTAACGGAAAGAAAGAAAAAAAATAAAAATAAAAAAAAGAAATTAACACAACATTTAGAAATCATACCGTTCTACATATGCACTCAGTAATTCTTAACATCATCACATAGATGAATGATCATCGTTTCTTAGTACATTTGCATCGGTTTAGAGGAACTAGCAACACAACAGAAAAAGATATAAAATGTTAATATAGAGAAAAGAAATAAAAGTAGTAATGATAGTAAAAATGCAGAGGTTATACAGTGAAAAAATTATGAAATAACATTATATATTTTTGCAATTGCATTGAATGCATTTTGTATTGATCTGATTGGATCAGGCTATTAAACGGGCAGAACAATTTTTATAACAATTAAAATAATACATTTCAAATATTTCCTACTCTTACTCTTACTAAAGCAACTGGTGGTGATCTTTTAAAACTCTCCCAACTTAGAACATCCTAGACATTCAAAAAGCATTCTTCACTTCCTCTGAAGGAACCTATTTCTATAAATATGTACTGCTTTTGAACTCTTTTATGATCTCCTAACTGCTGAATTAAAACCCATAACTATTTATTTGCAAAGTCTTGCTTCAAACCCTAATATTATATAGAATGCTAGATTAGGAATGACCAAAAGACCTGGCTTCTTGTTCCAACTCTAACTTTTGACCAGATGCTTATCTTCCATAAGGATATAACCTAGCAATGTTCTGTCAATTATTCTGTCAACAGCAATCATTTACAACAGTCAGCCATTCTGTGGATCCTGGAACCAGTTTAGCAAACCTTCTCCTAAGAGCTAATGAGTCAGTCCTTCTCAACCTCAGAAGCTTCTGTCCCTCTTCTACAAAGCCATCCCTCTTAGCTGTTGAGGCACTAGATAAACAAACCCCTCCTTACAATTCTGAGTACCAACTCCATGGAGTGCTTTCTTTGCTGTTTCCATTTGTTCTACCTCAATTTTATTTCTTTTCCTATCCCTAGGATGACAACTTCTTATGATATTATCCTAGTGTTTTGTTTTGTTTTCTCCGAGAGTACTCCAATGTCTGTTTAACCAATTCCCTATATTAAACGTTCTCTGTTGAAATACCTAGACTGCATTTTGCATACCTGAACACACCGCAAATGAAAGGAGGCAAACACAAATTTGTATTCACAATAATGCCATTTCACAACTTCATGAAACACTAAATTACAAGTTGGAAATGCAGAATATTAAATTAGTTTAAAAAGGTAAAATACTGGGAGGAAACAGAGCAGATTATTTTTGGCATGTTGTATGTCACTGCAAAATAAGCAGCTCAATATTTTAATACTGATTTTCCTTTCCAGACCCCACTGCTAGAATCTGTATATGTTTCAACTTTTAGTTTAGCGTATGGCTCGTTTGGTCTTGTGGCTGTCATTTGTTCTGTTTGCTAATACAATTCTTCAATTTTGTTCCACAATAATTGAATAATTATTCAACTGGAATGTTTTCTTTGAGCTTATTCTTACATCTAAAGAAATGAATTATCAGATAAAACTGACATTTTATGTAAAAGAATAATATAATCAAACTTTAAAACCATTATCTACTGAAAACATTATACTAAAGACCCAGGTAATTTTTACTGCACTTTGATATGCTGTACTAGTTGAATATATACCTTGTTTAAACAGAATGCTATATCTGAACTGTTATTTTTAACAGATACTTTTTCACATGAACTGTCCATATTTTAACACTTTACCAAAGTGTTATTTTATAGATGGTTACATGTGAACTTTGTATTAAGTAACCTATTGAAATATCTAGTGTAACAGGACATCTCTAGGATGTTTTTGAAGCAGATAGTGGCTGAAATAAGTTCATTTTCTTCTGAAGTATACTTATTTTATTTAAGGACAAGAAAGAAAATATCATTGAGCATTGACTTTGTTAGAAAATAATTGGAGCCCTTCAGGGCTTATGTGTGTGTACATATATGTGTGTGTGTGTATGTGTGTTTCTGTATGTGCCTGTATTGTGTGTGTATGTGTGTGAATGTGCATGTGTATGTGTGTATGTGTTGGTAAGAATAAAAGAAAGAAGCAATAGAGATGAGAACACTGTGGAAGTAGAACTTGTGGCATTCAGAAATTAAGGGAAAATGTCAATTCACCTCGGGCCTTGAAAAACAATCTTTTAAAAGTTCAGACATGCCCGTTAAAAAGCACTGATCTTTAATTCGGGCTAGTAGGCATATCTTTATACCTATATCTAGTTCCTAATTTCTTTTTTGGTGTTTAAATTTTGAGTTTGGGTTAATAAGTGGTCAAACATTTTAGAAATTAAATACATCCAATCATGAATTGTTTCCTGGATTGTACACCTACCTAAAGAACAAAACTAGTATCACAAATGATGTTCTGAAATAAGATAAAAGGTCAAAAATTTAAAGCAGCTTTGAAGATGAAAGGTCAGTTTTATAAGGGAATTCAGAAATTGTGCATGGATAAGTTGTGTCTAGAGTTATTGTTCCAGAAAGATTTTTCTGTTAAGAATCTATCCATCTAGCTCTACCTATCTAAATTATCTGTCTGTCTGTCTATCTATCGATCAGGTTTGTGTATGTGTGTGTGTTTGTGTGTGAGAGAAAGAAAGAGAAAGAGAAAAAGAAATGAAATGTATCTGAAAATAAACAATAAACAACAAAGCCATATTCAAATGGTCATATCTGCACCTGTACTCTCCATTTAAAAATTTATTTGTAGAGACATGCTGGTGAATGTTTAACACCTGATGTCAGCTATTTGTGGATTTTCTTTTGTGCAATTATTCCCATTGTGGCTGATTCCAGGCTAGCAATGTGACATTACTGAATGCAGGGCTGAGACAGAAATGTGAGGAATCAGCTTTCACAAACCAGGAGAAGTCAGTTCCAGCATATCACTACATATGGGAAATTCACATCAACAAATGAGTCCTTGGTTTGAATCAAAAGTATATTTGATACGATATCCCCAAAATATTCATAAAGAATATAGTTCCCCAAACCACCAATGTTACTTCAGATAGGACGCTGTATTAGTTAGGGTTCTCTAGAGAAACAGAATCAACAGGGAACACTCACAAATATAAAATTTATAAAAGTGTCTCACGTGACTGCAGGAATACAGAGTCCCAAATCCGCAGGGCAGGCTGTGAAGCCGATGATTCCGATGGAGGGTCTGGACGAACTCCACAGGACAGGCTTGCCAGTCAAAGTAGGAAAAGAGACTGTCTCTTCTGAATCCTCCTTAAAAGGCTTCCAGTGATTAGATTGAGCATCACTCATTGTAGAAGACCCTCCCCTTGGCTGATTACAAATGGAATCAGCTGTGGATGCAGCTGACGTGATCATGACCTAATCCTATGAAATGTCCTCATTGCAACAGACAGGCCAGCACTTGCCCAACCAGACAAACAGGTACCACAACTTGGCCAAGTTGACACATGTCCTGACCATGACAGACGCTTTAGAGTTTTCATCCCAAAGATTATAGCCAGTTATTAGATTATAGAGCATTCCTTTTGTCATCTTAAGATCCCCTTTTCTAGTATGCTAGTTGCCAGAATGCGATACAGCAGAAACCAAGTGGCTCTTAAAAAGGGGACTTTATTAAGTTGCAAGTTTACAGTTCTAAGGCTGTGAAAATGTCCAAACTAAGGCACTGACAAAAGGTTACCTTCATTCAAGAAAGGTGGATGCTGTTCAGGGTTTCTCTCTCAACTGGAAAGGCACGTGGCAAACACGGGTGTCTGCTAGTTTTCTCTCCAGGCTTCTTGTTTCATTAAGCTCCCCCAGGGGCATTTTCCTTCTTCATCTCCAAAGGGCTCTGACTGTGTGAGCTCTGAAGCTTTGTCCAAAACGGTTTCCTCGTCAAGGGCTCCAGCAAGCAAACCCCAACTTGAACGGGAAGAGACACATCTCCATGGAAACCATCTAGTGAAAAGTTACCACTCACAATTGGGTGGGTCACATCTCCATGGATAATCAAAAAGCTCCCACCCAGTGATATCGAATGAAGATTAAAGGACATGGTTTTTCTGGGGTCCACAACAGATTCAAACTGGCACATTCCCCTTTTTTTTTTTTCAGACTCATCTCTCTTCACATATAAGAATGAGCTTGACATCAAAGTTCTTAGGTAGTAGAACTTCAGATTTGGGTCAATTCTGGGAGGGATTCTCTGAGACAGTGCTTGATCTGCTAGAAACCTTTCAAGAACTCCATTTTTTAGTTCAGACCCGTACAACTAGCTTTACCATTCTGAATTTCTCTTCTCCAAAATTTCATAGATTTCATATGTATTAGTTTCTGTGATAATTATAATTTTGAAATTTAACTTTGTCATGGTTTTCATAGAATTTGTATCAGTTTTGTTGTATATAACACCTTTGTAGAAAAATTGAAACTTTCCCTGAAAAAAAGGGCAAATTGGCAATGTAATTAATTTAAATAGAGAATATTTTTTTAAGGAATTTTAAATATTCTTGTTCCAAACCTGTACTTTCACAATTTTGTTAACTTTCAGGAAATTTTCTTCTATTTATCTTTCTTAAATCTAATACCATTTGACATAAAAAAAAGAAAGAAATTCCTTTTTTTTCTTTTTTTATGTCAAGTAGTATTAGATTTAAGGAAGATAATACTACAAGATCAGTTGTGTTTCTTTCTGTGTTGTATGGAAAACTTTCCCAAATCTGACCCTTGATTCCACTGCCAGAAACGGACTCCAAATCAGTATGTAACACAAGGATTCATCTTTACAAATGTTAAATCCCAATTCATTTTCTTGTAAATCCACCAGCTCCACAGCTTTTGCTCTCTTAATACCAATGGCAGGGTTGTGAAAGCAAGCAGCTGTCCCTCCATTACCTTTCTTCATTACATACTACAGACTGTCAGCGGTTCTTATAAATTCAGATTGAACTGAACGTCTGCAGGAGTTCAGTTCAGGGTCAAACTCCCTGAAATAGCATGAAATTGTGCATTGCTGGAAATGGAGAGTTAATCTTTGTGCCAAGGGTCATAAAACCGGATCATCTGGCCTTTCAACCAGTACTCTTTTGCCCAGCTCGTTTCTGGAGTATTTGTAACTTTCACTGATTGAAAGAAAAATCTGTCATTTGGTTAAGAAAGCAGAGGGAAAAATGCTATCACCTACCTACTACTTTGGACCTGATTTACCAAAGTTCTGCTTCACTGGCATACTCAATAAATTGCAATTAGTCCTCGAGGACTTAATATTCAAAACTCATAGTTACTGGAGTGTGCTTTGGAAGATTCAGTCATGCAAACCAGGGCAATATATTGATGCACATGTGGTACATATTTTAGTGACATTATTTCTGTTTGGTTTGATGTTCTCCCTGCACAGCACTATTTCAGTAATTCTAAAAATGTCCTTCTTTGTAGCTCACAACATAAAAATTCCTTTTTTCAGCATCTGGCAGAAAAATTACAGAATTTATGTAAGAAAATATTGTGAAGCTAAATTATAACATCATAGCTTTTTCAAGCCTTTTATGGATAATATCAACTAAATAACTATTTAGTCATTCAACAAACATTTTTTAGGTAATGTTTTGAATTTTCTATATTCAAGAGAAATCATGGCCAATTAATTTAATTTTTTGATGTAACTAAAAAAATGATGTACATTACAGAAGAAAAGTAAGACACAGAATTGGTCTTGGTGCTAATAATTTTTATATTATCTGATTTTTGACATTTTGTCTGAGTTCTCTTTTTGTTATGTGATAGAATGCTCTGGTGAGGGTTGTGCTGTATTTCTAGATTAGGCCACTTTAGCATATATCTTTTAGAGAAATGATTGTTTTAGAGATTATCCTTAATTTTAATAATCAGGCTAAATGTAGAACACACATACATACACACAAAGAATTATAGGGCCTCAAGGTAAACCCTCTGACATTCTGGAATGAACTGCCCCTATACTTCATTTTTAGAAATCCATATAGGAAGAGTGTTTATGAAACCCTTCTGTGTCTGAAATCTTATCTCAGTTATTCTGTGTCCTATTCTACAGCATATATTTTCTATTAATTATGCATGGAAAATAAAATTAATTAGACTTAATTTCCCTTGATTATAAGAAAATTATAATCCTTATTGTTTTTGTTACAAATAACTGGAATCACTCCAGATTCACTCCTTTCTTCTGAAGTCTGAATTTCTGGTCATAGCAGTTTTTACTAAAGATATAGTCAATTTATCTCGAGAAACAAAAGCATATTTTCTAACAGATTATAACGGCAATAATGTTTTTTTTAAGTTACTGAAGAATTAGATAAACTGTGGGCTTCGGTGGTCTTTAGAGTTTGTAATGTGATCATGGGTGCAGGAATTCACACCTCAGAAAAATGTGCATTTTGAGGAATTAATAGAAAATCTATCCTTCAAAGAGTGTTCAGAAGATAAATGATCTATGAGGAAATGTAAAAACTGATGAGGTGTGAAAAGAAAAAAGTCTGTATCGTAGAGAATTGCATACTTGAAATGAAAAAAAATTCATTGTAGAAGTGAAAATGAGTCAAGTGTATTTTAATTTGACTTTATTTTAAAAAGTTTTATTGAGAAATATACATATTTTATTTTAATACATACATTTTAACATTATTAAAGGTCTTGTTTTTTTCATATCTACATATATTTTTCCCTATACATTTTTTTCATATGCATGTGTACCTAGGATTTAGAATTCATAGGGTATCTAGATAGATCCTGAAATCCTAAATCTTTAAATCATTACATATGTTTAATAAATATCATTGAACAATACCTTTTCTTTATATACCAGTTCTATCCACTGGGAAATGTGGAAAGCTACAGAAAATTATGTATGTTTTCTTTCACACCATTTGAGCCATACTAAATACATTTTTGATTGCTTTTTTTCCTTCCCAATACAGTATTTTCTATTCTCTTAAAAGATTTCAGAAGTATAGCTGAATGAATGGGCATATTAAAATTTAGTACATAGCAGTTGTTTCAAGTTACTTGTAGATATATTTTTGCTGATGTACTTATTGAAAATTGCTTTACTTATCCAAATATTTCATAATATAGACCGTGAAATTTCTACTTAGAAATGAATAATAATATAACATAATTAATTACAAATATGTTTGGAAAATGACTACCATTATTTTACCTCAGTTTTATGAAAAATAAGTAAAAAGAGGAAATACATTTTTATATTCGTAGAAAACCTAGAATAGGTTTTACAGAGCAGGTTTAGGCTGACTCAAATGTAGTCTGTAACATCTTATTGATATGACTGTTTAAAAAGCTATGTTCAAATAGAATTCACGGGCCTTGTAAAACATTGTGGTGTCTTTTATACTTTCCAATTATCTTCCCCTTTTGCCTAGAGCCAGAGGTGCTTTCTGTGATCTCATTTTGGAAATTATGGTTTCAAACATTTCATGCTAGGTTCTTTGCCACGAATTTAATATGATTATTTAATTTATTCTTGTTTCCAACCTATTGACATGGCAGTTGTAATACAATTGTATCACACACTTTTCTAAAAGAAAAAGAGATTAATATACTCAGAATAATTAGAGGTGCTGCTGTCTTATACTTGTGAAAATTCCATTTCTATTTTTTAAGCTGATTCTTAATGCATATTTATACTTACTTCAGTGGTGCAGACCTTTATAAATGTGAGTAGTCCAATAATGCCAATGATTTTTTGTACATTTGGAAAGATTTAACCTTTCACCAAATCATAGAATCGTTTTTTTTAATTTAAATATTTTTATGTAAGACAGAAACAATACACTTAGAGCCATCAAAAATGGATATCTTAGTTAGCTTATCCGTAGACATATTTAGTAAAGTACCCAAATAATCATTGTAAAGCCTGTGCTTGTATAGTATCATAAACCAATTTAAAATTAAGGAAGAAAAGGAAAAACATCTGCAAATACAGATATCAAAGTTTCTCAAATTCTAAATATTAAATATTAACTTAAATGCCATTTGATTAGCTGTCAAAACCATATGATTAGCTGTCAAAAAAGTGAACATTCTCAAAATATTAAGTAGGAAGTTATTACAAATATCAAGTTTGCTATAGTAATGACCTATGTTATTGAAGATTTTCAAGTATTTTTTATTTTTTATTTTTTTTTGTTTTTTTATTTTTTTATTGTATAAGATAACATATGTATACAAAGCAAAGAAGGAAAAAAGCAATAGTTTTCAAAGCACTCTGCAACAAGACAGATCCCAGAGTGTGTCATGGGCTATCATACCATCCTCTCAGATTTTTCCTTCTAGCTGTTCCAGAACATTGGAGGCTAAAGGAATACACATATATTTTTATCATGACTTTTTTTCTTTTTTTGTGAAAAACAACATTTATACCAAAAAGCAATAAATTTCAATACACAGCACAACAATTAGTTGTAGAACAGATTTCAGAACTTGGTATGGGTTACATTCCACTATTTTAGGTTTTTACTTCTAGCTGCTGTAAGACACTGGAGACTAAAAGAAATATCAATATAATGATTCAGCAATCAAGATAAAGTTTTTTAATTTAGTGAGATGTAATGATACAAATGTTTTTATAATGAATGTATGAAAATTTTAACCACCAAAAATGGATATCTTAGTTAGCTAATCACAGACATACTTAAATAAAATATCTAAATAATCATTGTAAAGCCTGTGTTTGTACAATATTTTCATAAACCAATTATATTTAAAGCAAGCAAAGAAAAAAATCTACAAATATAAATGTCAGTTTCTTAAATTCTAAATATTAAACATTCTCTTTAATACCATTTGACCAACTACCAAAACTATGTTACATTCTCAAATTATTAAGTAGAAAGTTATTACAAATATCACTTCATTATAGTAATGACCTAAATTGCTAAACATTTTCAAGTTTTTACTTCAAGAATCTATTTTATCTACTATTACTATAGTTGCCTATAGTTTTATTTGTCATATCCATATTCTTTTCTCTCTCTCATTTTTTATCCTGTAAGTTTTCTTGCTAATACTTTTCAATTCTGTACCCTCCCTAGACCATCCATTCTGTGTTTCTTCAGTTGCCAGAGCTCCCTTTAACATTTCTTGTAGGGCAGTTCTCTTGTTGGCAAATTCTCACAGCCACTGTATATTTGTGTAAATTTTAATATCTCCCTCAATTTTGTGGGACAACTTGTCAGGATAAACAATTTTTGACTGGAGGCTTTTCTCATTCAAAATATTAGATATATCATACCACTCCCTTCTTGCCTCATGGTACCTGTTGAGTAGTCTGAACTCAGTCTTATGTGTTTTCCCTTGCATGTAATAACTCTTTTCTCTTGCTCTTTTCATGACATTTGCTTCTCTTCAAGATTTGATATCCTGATAAGTATATGTCTTGGAGTAAGTGTATTTGAATTTATTCTATTTGGTATTCACTGAGCTTGTTTAGTTTGTATCTTTATATCTTTTATAAGGGTTGGGAAGTGGGAGATTTCCTTCCATTATATCTTCAACCAGTCTTCATATCCCTTTACTCTTCTTTTCTCCTTTTGAAACTCCAATAATTCTTCTACTTGTATGCTTTGTGGTGTCTGTCAGTCATTTCCCCAAGATCAAGTTTCAGTTTTCCACTCATCTTGCCATTTGTACTTTTGTGTGTGTGTGTGTGTGTGTGTGTGTGCATGGTCTAGGATTTGAACCTGGGTCTCCATGTTGAAGGCAAGCATTCTACCACTGAACCACCCATGCACCTGCCATTTGTACTTTTGAACATTCAAGTTCACTTGTCCTATCTTCTAGATCATGTATTCTTTCTTCTGCCTCTTGAAGTCAACTGTTATGACTCTCTAATATTCATTTTTTTTAGCATGGGTAGGCACCGGGAATTGAACCTGGGTCTCTGGCATGGCGGGCGAGAGCTCTGCTTGCTGAGCCACTGTGGCCTGCCCTCTAATATACTTTTAATTTGGTCCGCAGTATCTTTATCTTTCATCTCTGTAATACCTGATTTTTTTCTGTTTATTTTTTTCAAAATCGTCTTCACATGCCTCCAGTGTCTTCTTGGTGTCCTTTATGTTGTTATGAACAACCTTAACTAGTTGTTGCAAATTCTGTGTCCCTTTGGGTAACTTAATTTTGTCTTGTGGCTGAGCCATATCTGCCTTGATAGTCACATGCTTTATAGTCTTCTGTTGTACATGGGGCATTTTAATGTCTTTATAAGGTGATTTTTGCAGATTTATTTCCTTTCCTCACCTAAGATTTTGAATCTACTTGTATTAGCTTTGAAGATCCCCTTCTGGATTTGGTTTGTCAGACCTTCCCTTGAAACTAAATCCCTAATCTCAAGGGGGGATTAAAATTCTATGTAGGGCTTTATTTGAGAGCTAGCAGAAAGATAATTTCTCAGACTGCATGTTCTGCTTCTCCTCAGCAAATGGCACTCTTGAGTCTTTTCCTCCCCTTAGGCTTACCTGTCCTTGACCACAAGTGCAATGTCTATGAGCCAGCCATGGCGCTCAGCTCAGTTGGCTTCCTCAGCCTCACCTCTCCATATACACATACACCTGTAGTGTGTATACATACCCATAGAAGCATATCATAGGAGCAGGGAGTAGACACTGTATCCCAAGTGGAGTGTGTGCACAGGATAAGCATGTCTATTGTCTTCCAAGTTCACCATGGGAACTCAAGCTTTGGAACCTCATGGAAAATCTTCCCAAGCCAGCTGCAGGGGTAGCCACAGTCATCCAGTTCTCACCATTCCAATTTCCCCAGCTTTTCTCTGAGGGCCTTTTTCTGGAGATAGAAGACCTCTGTAATCACTCACACCCTGGAACCACTTTCCAGTCACTTTTCTATTGCGTGTCTCGTGGTTGTACTGAGCCAGGGTGAACACAACCTCTCTAGTATCCGCCATCTTGCCAGAAGTTATGTGAGTGGCTTTAAGTAATGTCAGTTGGATTGTTCTACCTTCTGCCTGCCTATGAGTTTATACATCTAAGGTGTTCATATTCAAGGAATATTTCTCAACTGGATGGATGTTTGAGTAGGGAAAAATATATATGTATTCTTGTTTGTTTGGTTGTTGTTTTTTTCTTTTTGGTTTTCTTTCTTTAGCATTCCCTGTGTTTAGTCTTCTTGTTTTTAATTTTGTTCATTTTTCCAAATCCTCTTTTCATTCACTTCTTGTCAAATTCACTTTATGAAAGAATATTTCCATAAAAAGAATCAGTAAGAAATATAGTTTAATTTATAGGAAACAAAACTGAAGAGGTTAAAAAGCAATCTCCAATGTCCAGTCTTACGAGATGTGACTTCGTTATTTTTTCCTAAATGATAATTATTAAAGACATAAAATTATTTGAAAGAAATAGTTTCATTAAAATAATTTTTAGAAAATTGGTAAGTTAAAGAATGTGTTAGTTCACACATACATATGTATTTGAGAGTGTGTATGTATATATACATGTAAATGCATAGCTCTATATTATAGTATACATCAAATACAGTAATGTATGAATGAAAAATATTAGCATTCTTTAGCCTAATAATTAAATAATTAAATGAGAGAGAATTTACTGTATCAGACTGAAATAATTAAATGAGAGAGAATTCACTCTATCAGGCTGAAAATTATGTTATGTTACAGAATTTAAAAGCATGGTATTTTCTGAAAGCTACTTCTTTGACTTATTCACAGCAGTGCACAGAAGTATGAAAATTCAATACCCTGAAGAGAAAATGCGTCATTACAAACTTGTAAGAATTAATGCAATTGAGGACTCCATTTTGCTTTATTGAGCATCTATTCAGCATTAGGTACTGTGTTCATGCCAGGTCTAAAAGGAGAAGTAAAGCCCAACTGGTCTACCCTCAAGATTTTTACCATTTACAGTAGAATTAAAGTGGATAAAGGATCTTTTGATTAAACAACACTGATTATTCTTTTTTTCTTGGGGACATTATTTCCATGAAGAGGTGGCAGTCCATTACTTAAAACTTTGTTTTTTATTTAAATGTTTACATTTCTCACCTTAAGTTGTGACATTAAAGTATATGTTAGTCTATTATGACTCTGAAAAGGTGATTTTTAAATTTTTGGTAAGGGCATCTTTTGTGACAATTGGGGTCCTAATTAATGAATTCTCCATTCCACCCCTGGCTTTCTGAGAATTGCTGACACTCATCCTGAACCAAGTATTAACTATGTTAAATTTGGACAAGCCTTTTAGATTTTCCTCTAAGGCTCTGTGCTTCTTGCTTCTCAGTACTAATTATGCTTTATTTTTTGGTCTGTGAGGACAAACAATGTACCTGTCTTGCTCATAGTTGTATCTCCTGCATATACTGAATGAATAAAAAGATTAATCAATGAGTCAATATTATGTTTTTACTTCTTTTAGTATATACATTATAATAACTATTAAATTGCATCACAAAACTTTTATTATTGTTTTGATAAAAATAGCTTAATTTGACAACAAATTAATATTTAAAATATAATGCAATTAAAATGCACGTGATTATTTTTAATGAACCATATATAATACTAAGATTTTACATACTTGAAATGCAATATAAATATCCATAAACAAAATAGGGGTGTTAGAAATAAAGAATTATTCCAGAGATTTAGCATTATTCAGTTTTCATTCTTTTATGAATTATTCACATTCAAATACACTGACACTGACAGAGACTGAACTCTATTACAATGAGTTATAGAGTTGTTAACAGTCTAAAATGCTAACAATGGCAAGTGATTATATGGTATGCAAAGTCAAACACCAGATCCCCTGTAGAAAACCATACAGAAAG